>NW_019416311.1:718202-832502 GCF_000390285.2 Anoplophora glabripennis
CTTACTTATTAATTAAAATTGATAGTCCTGAACATAGGTACTTTAATTTAATTCGTTTTGTTTTCACATTGTTGGTAGTTACCTATATTGTTTTAAATTTAAAGGTTTTCCATTTTTAGTTTTGAGTTCGTTTGTTGTCTTTAGGTATATAGATATATCGTGAATTATTTTAAAATTAATATTAGGGTCGCATTAGATGAAAGATGATTGATTTTTTGTTTGTTACGATTTAACTCAAAAACTACTCAACCAATTTTACCGAAAGTTACATCTCCTCGGAGTAACATAGGCTATTTTATATTTGCCCCTGCAAAGCCGAGGCGGGTTGCTAGTTTTATATATAATATTACCAGGTTATTCAACATCCATCAAAATACCCATATACCAAAATTGAACGACAAATGTCTATTGACTGTTTTTATGTGGTACCAAACTTTGAAAAATCAGACAGCTAAAAATTATAATAAGCAGGTCAAAGATTGCCACGAAAGTGAAAACAAGTACCAATCGGACAAAGAAAAAATACAGATACTATAAATTTAACATTTTTAATTGCGGCCATATTTAAAAATAATAATTAACGTACAAAAAATGTTGGTACCTAATGAATTATAAATATTAAGTTGTTAAACAAAAAATTGCAAAACAATCTAAATTAAATTTTGGTTTTCTCGAACTATGGACTTTTACTTTTGGGGGTTTATAAAACAAAAAGTGTATAAAAACAGACCAAGGAATTTGGATGACCTAATGAATTGCATAAGACAAGCTTGTGCAGAGATTACGCCACAACAGCTATGTAAATTATTTTAAAATTAAGAAGAGGATTGGAAAAATGTGTTCAACTGGAAGGAATACTAAAACTTAATTTAGATTAACGTTTTGCATTTTTTTTGTCGAAGAACTTCGTATTTATAATTCATTACAATTTTTGTAAGTTATTATTTTTATAATTAATTAATATAATTGAAAGTATTAAATTTGCAGTGCCTGTATTCTTTCTTTGTCGGATTGGTGTTTGTTTTCACTTTCATGGCAATCTTTGACCCGCTTATTATAATTTGGCACCACATAAAAAAACACTCAATAGACATTTGTCGTTCAAATTTGGTAAATGGGTATTTTAATTGGTGTTGAATAGCCTGGTAATATTATCTTTTTAATGAAAAAATGCCTAAAACTACTTTCTGGAAAAACGACTCTTAAAAAATCGTAGTAGGCCAAGCTTCTGTGATATCAATAACATGATTAGTAGAATATAACCTCCTTTCAGGGTACTAATTGTAAAAAAAAATAGCTTGCAGAAAGTCCACAGCCTTCTCACATTTCCAGAGATGTTAACCTGAAAAAAGGAACACACTGTATACATACTATTTTCTTTTATCTATTTTTTTTTTCAAAAATTTAAATTAATGTGTTTTAGTACTTTCATAAACAAACGATAATTCCAGAAAGAAACACTACTAACTCATAACCGTCATAATGAAGAAAAATATATAGATCATTGATGCAATTTTTTGAGTATGTATTATGAATAAAATAATTATTGTATCACAATAAAACACAACAGTCCGAAGCAAATAGCGTATACCTATCTATGTACTCTACATTTGCATGTTTCGCTTCAGGAACTTTATAAAGTCCCTGGACGATATAATTCGTAATGTTCTTACTGTAGCCATTTACGCGAAAAGATTCCCTAGGGAGACACTCACATGCTTCATATACCATTAATTTAGTGTTTAGTGGAATTATGAACTAACTCGTTTGTGAGATTAATGTTGCTTAAATTTTCAGCAAACAGGTGCAAACTAAAAACCTCTAAATAAATTATTTTGAAATGGCTTTCAATTGTTCATAATTGCAAGAGTTACTCCGTGGAATAAAACAAAATACGTATATCAAGTGTTAAGAGCACCATTCTCATGAAAGTGTGTATACAAGACAACAAATTTTAAACATTTAGTAGATGAACTAGTTGTTGTTTATTGAATAAAGATAACTCATATTAAGACCCTTGTCTATTTTCAAGTATGACTGATTTAGATGTTTTAGAGTGCAATATTCTTATAAAATAAACATAATATAAATAAATTATACCTTACAAAATAAAAATTATACTTTATTTGACTCAGGGTAAATAAATATATGAAGAGACATTTGGGCTAACCAAGATCTACACTAAATTAATAAAAAAAAATGTGATTAAAATAACTTTTCAGTTAGTTACTGAAACTCTTTATACCCATTACAATATACATACAGTGTTTTTTTTTGTAATTTACCTAATAGAAACCAAAATGTCAGTTTTTTAAATTTTTTAATTACCTGCATATCTTGAGTTTTACTTGTAACTTTTTAAATATAAAGTGAAAGTTTAAAGACAAAATTGATAATTGAACCAAGACTAACTGTACCTACATAGTAATGGCAAGAAAATCACTTAATATTTTTTGTGCTGCCGTCAATAATTTCACAGAATTTTTGTAAAAATGTAAGTATCAAAACGTCAAAAATTTCTGCTGATAGACAACTGTGATACATACCTCCCTTTTTTAATGCAAGTTTTGTCGTAAAAGTTCGGTAAAGTTATATTATTGAGGTCTTGGGTCACTTTATCGAGGTCTCACCTATTTTCCAATATATATCAACACTATCCGAGCTAAAAAGGGAACCGAAACAAGTATTTTCTAGACCGGTAGCACAAAAAAAAAATACCACCGACCACAATAAGAAGATGATAAGCAGAAAATCATTTGACCACTATAATTTCTTTTAGCAAAATATTTTTATAAAAATTTTGTAATCTCTGGCGTACATTTATATCTTTTTTAACAAATATTAAACCGCTCCATCATCGTTTAATAATATAAAAAATAATAAATAATATAAAAAGTAATATGCCCATATGCCCATACAAAAATATCGTTATGCCTTTATGTTTAGCATTTAATTTTAATTCATTCAAAATTATCAGTATATGATATACCTACATATCCTGAACAAAGTTATTACAATTTAAACTTTGCTTTATCTGATACAAATTTAAAATTTGTTAATTAAAAACTTAAGGGGGTTAATTCAAATGCAAGAGGGGCAATATGAAGTGTGATAGAGAGGGAGAATCAAAGAGATTCGGTATTCGGGTTGAGTTTAATTTTCGCCAAGGTAAATATTGTCCGAAATACATCATTGTTACCTGAAGGTCGAATATTCCGCATGCCAGAGAGCGGCCCGCCTTTCCAGAAAATAGCTCGGCGAATTGATGGAGCGCCTACTATAATAAAACAACTTTGAGGGCATGGTTGAGGAAGTCTAACAGATCGTCGTTGTGTAGGTAGATTCCCGACTAGCCACATGAAGAGAATCGTCCTTTATTCTATGTTTATCCAAAGCAAAGGACAAAATACATAAAATACAAATATCGAAAGAAAATAACGAACGACAATTCAAATAAAAAAGATACTCAAAATTGTTTCTAATTAACAAAACCCGTAGATTTTATTGAGAGGGGGAGAGTTTCATTAATTTCTCATTCAATTTTAATATTGGAACATACAACAACAGTTAAATTAATACAATGAAAATTCAGTAAGTTGGAAAAACGAACAAAAATCGAAGTGAAAGAATACATAAGCAACAGACATACTGAGTGGACCAAGATAGTAGTGTATCCATAGTAGTATCACTAAAAAATATAATTTTTTCTAACTTGTAAACCTCATAAAATAAGTAATTGTTACTCACATCCATGATAATTCGTAGACATCGAACCGGCCGAAACAACAAAATCAAATAACAACCTACCCTATAATGGAATCAACACACAAAATTTAAATCTAACAGCTTTTTATAGGTACAGCCTCACAAATATCTATAATTAGAAAATGTGAGAATATATTATGTAATGGTGACAACAAATCTAGTGATAACATCAAATATGATACAACTGAGATACTAGATACTAGATAATATGTTAAATACAAATGTAGGTACATATTACATACATAAGAGGTGGTAAATAGTGAAGTAAGTTAATTGAAATTGAAGAATAAAAGGACGAAATAGCAAATCTCAAACAAATATTAAAGGCAGTGGCGAATAGGCGCTGGTCGAAGAAATATAAGTTGTCCTTCTCATTAGGAATTTCAAAAAAATACAATGAATCTCTATTTTTCAAAAACTACATAGTTTTCATTGAGATAAATTCTTAAATACGATTGTTCATTTCAATATTAGCATTTATTTTGAATATAACATTTCTCGAATACAAAAAAATTCTGTACAAATTTGAAAATTTAAATGTTTTTCATTTTGCATATAAATTTAAATTGAAAGATTTTTTTTAATCCACATAGATTCAATCGCTTTCCTCTATCGATTAAAAAAATCATCTATTTATCTGTTGTAGAAGCTGAAAAAAAGTCGATTGAAGTTGCGCGAGTGAATTATGCTGCTCCGATTGCATGGTCCCGCCACTTCTCACTCTTTGACTGCTCGACTCCTGTGAAATGTATCAATCTTTTTTGCATCAGAACAGTTAAAATACATTTCCGATTTAAACAAATTTTCATAGTTATAGTCTTATAGTCTTTGAGTCAAACAATCAAAATCACTTTTGTTTGTTATTGTACAGTACGTTGTTTTGCCGTAAACTCACTTCAACTTTGAGCTTTCATATCTCGATGACGATACATTGTATCCACAAGATCAAAAGTGGTTTTTGTTCGTCAATTCCTCTTTCATTTGATCCTATAATTACATTTGAAGAATATGCAAATTGCAAATACGATAGCTCCAGCTCTAAATGTTTATAAGTATTTTTTCGACGAAATTTAGAAAAAATTCTAATTGTTGCTAAAATGAATAAAATCTAAAATTTTTAAGTGGGGATTGATAGTTGAGACTCCAAAGGGTATGTATAAAAATTGGGAGCTCAAAATAATTATTGGTTTTACCGTGAGAGAGAATTGAAAAATAAGTATAATTCTTAATTAACAATTGAATTGTGCGAAATCTACCCTGTCGATTTTCGATTAATAAATTTCTGCAATAGTACCACCTCATGAAGTACTCAGAACAATACTTTTCATATGGCTGCTCTAAAGTCGAGGTCAGAAATAAATACAGGAAAAAAAAACATCTTTTTTCACGAATTTTGTGTCGGTCTATACTGTATTGCAGCATCAATAATGCACATAAAAATTTCGACCCACTTTTATTTTGAAGAAAATCTCAAATCGAAACTTTTTTTCCTTTGACTATTTCTCTAATGTCAATATTCTCCGAGTTATACACGAAAGAAAAGAGAAAAATCCACCTTTATAAAAAATTTTTCACATTTTTTGCGCTAACAATTATGCACAACTTTTTCAACGGGCGCATATCGCAATTATTATCTACATAATATTCAGAACTATTCCCAATAAAAATTAGCGTTACTGAATAAAACATCCATCCCATAACAGATACCGACTGGACTATAAGTATAAGTCACACCTCAAGTGTTAAGTTAATGAAGAACTGGAAAAACTGCATTAACAAAAAAAGAAAGAACGAATTACAGAAACCCACTGGTAACTATGAAAAAGAAAATTGTCATAAATAGATTATATTTCAATGCAAGAAAAGTAAATGAAATAAAAAAAGAAACAGTACGATAGCCCACAAAACATGTGATGAAATATTAATTGTAAAAATTGGAAAAAATAAAATTTGTGTAAAACTAGATTTATAAAAGTTAATTTCTCTGCACCCACACTCAAGAGGATTAACATATCAGCGTAGATAGACAGGTCTGTCAATTCCAGGTTGTTTTATTTAGTTTGCCAAATAATTATATTATACAGGGTGGTTCATTAACAATGAGAAAGTCGAATGCTGAAGATACTACACGTGAAATGGTGACCATTGGAGCAAACATGCCTCATCCCAAAATTGATAGTTTCGGAAATACAGGGTGTTGAAAGTTAAAATTTTAAATCGTTTTTCTGCGATTATTCTGAAAATATGTTGGTTAGGAACTTGAAAATTTGTGAAACTGTATTTTTTTAGGCGACGAATGAGATGCGTGTTGTAATTTCAGCATTACTCATAGAGGGCGCCACTTACGACCAATTTTACCGAAAATTTAGTTAACATTTTACCCTGTATATTTAACATGAAACTTGATTCAAAACCTGAAAGAGCTATCATTTTTCCATTAATTGTGTACTCTTGTTTCATTTCGGGATCTCTATCCGTTTTCGAGAAAAATCGATTTAACGAACACTATGTTTTGATAATATGAGAAATTAAAAGCGAAACAACCCGTGTTATTACAACAATTAACAATAAAACAAATAAAATACGTAATTATGATTTAAAGTAATTGTCGAAGAATCCACCGTTACACACTTTACACGTTTTCTGAGAGATCTTCGAGTTTGAAACAACATATTGGGATTGCGTCTGACTTCGTTGGCAGCGATTTGTATCTTTTGCCACAACTCTTGACACGAGAAAATAGATTAATTAAACTACATCTTTCATTCGAGACCAAATAGAAAAATCAAGAGGATTGAAGTACGGACTTCTGGATGGCCAAGCAAAAATGCCTACATGGCCAATCCAGCGATTTGGAAAAACTGCATCTAAATATGCATGCACTGGCCAAGTAAAATGCGGTGGAGCTCCGTCGTGCATGAACCATATGTCTTAAATAAAGTGGAACTTCTTCAAGCCGTGGAAGCATTTTTACTTGGCCACCCAGAAGTCCGGACTTCAATCTTCTTCATTTTTCTATTTGGAAGAATCTATTGGTTCGTGTGAAGAGTTGTGGCAAAGAATACAAATCGCTGCCAACGAAGTCAAACGCAATCCCAATATGTTGTTTCAAACTCGAAGATCTCTCAGAAAACGTGTAAAGTGTATCAGTGTCAACGGTGGATTCTTCGAACAATTACTTTAAATCATAATTACGTATTTTATTTGTTTTATTGTTAATTGTTGTAATAACACGAAGAAACACTTGGTTTGTTTCGCTTTTAATTTCTCGTATTATCAAAACATAGTGTTCGTTAAATCGATTTTTCTCGAAAACGGATCGAGATACCGAAATGAAACAAGAATACACAATTAATGGAAAAATGATTGCTCTTTCAGGTTTTGAATCAAGTTTCATGTTAGACATACAGGGTAAAAAGTTATTAACTAAATTTTCGGTAAAATTGGTCGTAAGTGGCGCCCTCTATGAGCAATGCTGAAATTACAACACGCATCTTATTCGTCGCCTAAAAAAATATAGTTTCACAAATTTTCAAGTTCCTAACCTACATATTTTCAGAATAATCGCAAAAAAACGATTTAAAATTTTAACTTTCAACACCCTGTATTTCCGAAACTATCAACTTTCGGATAAGGCATGTTTGCGCCAATGGCCACCATTTCACGTGTATCTTCAGCTTTCGATTTTCCCATTGTTAATGAATCACCCTGTATTACATTAACAAATACGCTTCGACAATCCTTGAATCAACGTCAAGATTGCAAAATTGCAAAATGTAGGTATTTCCTTAATTACAGAAAAAAAAGTAAATTCTTGGATCAATATACATTTAATTATTCGTATAGGATAGTATTAGTATAAAAAATTGTATTTAGTTTTCTTAAATTATTAATATTACAAAATTAGAACAATAATAAGATAATTAAAATAATTAAATTGGATTAAAAAAATGCAAACGCCAAATTTTCAAAATTGTATTTTCATTTAAAAAAGGTTTAATTTTTCTAAAATATGGAGAATGCGCCGGTGAAACAATTTTATTTTAGAATTATTCAGTTTATTTACTAACAAATGAAACACATTTTCTTTACATTCAAGATATTTTTATAAGAATGAACAAAACAAACTATATTAAAAAATATATTGCGGAAGAGGAACATCATTCAAAAGTGCAACATTTTATGATATCAATCCTCTAGGGCTTTGCAGCATTATAAGTTGCAAAAAATGTGGGGAAACGTATATCAGATAATGTCCTAAACTTCACCCCAGCGTCTCCCCTAAACGATTAAGTGAATATATTTAAATAAACACCTGGGGTGACTGAAAAGTTCGTATAAATGTATTTAAATAAAAACATATTTTAACTGTTCTACTTTAGAGCTGAATATTTTGAAAATTTTAGAATCAGTAAATGTAACATGTTTAAGAATTAATTTATTTTAACATGTAGTTTTGCTGCTGAGTAAAATTTTTAGTTAGTGGTAGCAGAATTATGAGTGTTCCTTATATTTCTTAAATAAAATTTGTTTGTTTTGCGTTCACAAGCAGAAACAAACTTGTTTCAATGTTTTTTTTTGTTGCTATACAAAACACTTATAGATGGTAAATCAAAAATCTGCTTGTGGACGCAGAACAAACAAATTTCAATCTTTTTTTTTTGTTGCTATACAAAACACCTATAGATGGTAAATCAAAAATGTAAGCACTAAATTTTATTATACGTGGTATATACAATAATTTGACCTCAATTTGGCCCCAATATTATTTTAAATATAAGTTTCAATTGAGTATATGGATAAATATTTAAAAATTACTAAAAAAAAATTTTCGGAATTTGAAAAAATAAACTATTTATACGTATTTCTAAAGGTCAAAAGTATACTCTGTATAAATATGACGCCCATTCAAAGTTACACCCTGTATAAAAACTTCTACAAACACATGTTTTATTTTAAATTATTATTATTAACAATTCCATTAGTAGTTAAATGAGAAGAGATCGGGACAATTCTTTTTGTGTACTGCCATTTTCTGTCAATGGATTCGCTTTCAATATATTGAATTGGTAAATATTTGAAAATGACAAAGTAAATAGCAGAGCAACTTAGCTTTGAAGTAAAAGCGAGGTCGAAATTGATTTAATTTTGAAACATTTTATGTTTTCTGTGCTGGAGTATTTGGAAGCCAAAATAAAATTAATTCCGCCGCATTAGGACGTCTGCGGTTCTATTGAAGACCTGCCAATGGAGAAAGAAGTAATTTAAGAGGTTTTAAAGAAACATACATAGAAACATACAAGAAACAAGTGCGTACTGTTTGACACATGCAATAAGAGTAAGAACCTCATGAAAGATTAATTTAAAAATTATTTATGAAAGCAAAAGACAACAATTATTTAAAATTTATTTATGTACCATTGTAATCACTATAACAACAAGAAATAAATAGACCAACGGAAATTAATTAAAGCAATGAAAATTAAGTAGACCATCAAAAGAGTTTATAGGTAACATACAAAGTGATACAACAAACGCAAACGTCTTGCAAATACCTCTTGAATATACCCACAGTCTCTTGGGTTATTTTACAAGAATTTTAAAACTTCCTTCCTTTTTCTATTTATCATAAACTTTTTCTCAAAGTCGAATTCTCCCACAAACAAGCTTAGTTGAATTTAACAATCACCTTTTGAGTTGATTATTTATTTTACTTTTCTTTGTGACAAATTTGATAAAGTACAAGGCAATGAAGTTTTATAATTTCATTTAAGAGAAAAATTTGGAAATTAAATAAAATAAATGTACGTTTCAAAAAAATAACCTAATTGCCGTAACTCCAGTTGAAAACTAATTTTAACACATATATTAATCCTTTACTAATTCAGTTGCAAGCCTCTAGTTATTTTAGTTGTCCCCTTCCAATTTTTGATTCATCTTTTGTTTATTTCCTCAGCCTAGTAGTTATTTCCTTTCCCGAGATTTGCTGTTATACCTATTTTGCCGAACAAATGCTCTGTTCCTGGATTTTTAGTCTTTTACTTTGTTTTCTTGTTTTTTCCGGATTTCTCTCAGAACGATGTTTACTCTTACGTGACAATCCAGATGGACTACGGGAAATACTGATACTTCTTAAATACATTTATGCTAAACAAATGACTATCAAGGATTTTTGTAGAAATTTTTTATGACAAATTGTAGGTCTGTCAAAATTGTCTTTAAATCTAAAAACAGTTCCTTTGACACTCAATATTTCTTTTATTATGCCTTATTATGCTTACTTTTTTTTAATGTCTCATTTTATTGCACTTTCACCTTCACTTCTTAATAACCAATACCTTTACAACCATTTTTCTCACATAAATACTGTTCTTACTTTTATACAAAACTTACAATAATTACATTCCCAAATTCTTCTATTTTATTTTAAAATTTCATGCTTTTTATGGGTTGCCGACAATAAAATCTGTTTTTTCTTTATTTTTTTAGATTTACTATAGAAAACCAATATAATCTCTACTGAAATTGTATACTAATAAGCCAATTTAATCCTTTTGATATTAAATCTATGGTTATTATACGTTATATAGATCGTTATTGCATAACCTGAAAGTATTGCTTTATACTGAATTATAAAATAATTGGAACGACCTATTACTTATCTAATGCAGGGAGTGCTAAAAAATAGATCATAAGAATTAACTTGTACGTATGAACTCTGCAGATCAATTAGTTTACATTGTTCTTCAATATTCTTATAATACAAAACGTTGATTTAAAGAAATGGCTGTCATTCGAAATACAATTACAGTTTTTTCGTGCAGATGAACATGCCGTATCTTGTTGATGATGCATATCGAAAGCATGTGTTCACTTGCGAAAGCCAAAGCTATTTATATTTATGCTTGAGGAAATATTTGTCATGTACTCATATTTCAGTCATACGTATGATACAACTTGGCACTATGGACTTTGAGCATATAATCTGCACATACAGTGTTATTTTTTTAAAACCTGACATAGACCAACTTTTTTATTTGAAGTGATATACTATTATTTGAAAATGACTTGATTAAGAAAAATATTCAAATAATTCTTTCCGGTGTTGCCAGATATCTGCAGTAGCTACTAAAACAATATTTTTTTAAATGGTAACACCGTATTTTCTTTACATAATTTGACAAAACTTTAAATTCTAAATAGAAAATGTTATGTCACATTTCTTTATTGGAGTAGCCGTTCTAGAACAATCAGCAAAAACAACGATAATAATCTGCAGTCGGCAGGAATTAAAAGAGGATAACATAGCAATAGTAGGTCTTGGAAATTAAACAAAAATTGTGTTGTTTTAAAGGAGTCATCATTATTGTAGATCCTGTCATTGTGTTATTTAACGGCTGATGTATTTGAATGTGTATAAAAAATAATTTTTAATTCAGATGCTAAGGTGAATCAGTTATTTAATCCACAAGAGAAAGTTGAATTAATTTCTCTTCATGTTGGTGGCTTAAGTTTACGCAATGCGTGCGCTGAATTCTACGCAAGACATTCCGATAAGCCTTATCCAAATCCGGAGTTTTTAAAAAATAACTTAGTAAAACTAAAAACAACTAGTAGTATGTGCCCAAGAATCTGCAAAAGGCTGAAAATCATCTTAACATTTTAAATTAAAACGTTATTTTTATACACATTCAAATACAACAGTTTTCAAATAACACAATGACTGCACAATAATTGTTCTTTTATACAACACAATTTTTGTTAATATCCAAGGCCTACTATTGCTATGTTAGCTTCTTTTAATTCCTGCCGACTGCAGATTAGTTTCGTTGTTTTTTCTGGTTGTTCTAAAACTGTTACGCCAATAAAGAAGTGTGACATAACATTTTTTATTTAGAATTTGAAGGTTTGTTAAATTATGTTAAAAAATACGGTGTTGCCATGTAAAAAAGTATTGTATTAGTAGCTACTGCAGTAATCCTGCAACACCGGAACAAAAAATTATTTGTACATTTTTCTGTCAGGTTTTAAAGAAATTGCACTGTATTTGACATATTTATATCTGACAAATGTTTGATAACATAGCAGCTTCACCTTGAAAGAAATCAATTAAACACAACAAAAATGTTGTCGTGTTAAGCTCGGTAGAAAGAAAAGCAATTACGGATTAGATAAGCTCACCCAGACAATTATCTCTGCCAAAAAAGTGAATACCACCATTTAATCTAACCTAAAACGTTTTAAAACGAGAAAATATACCCGGTCGACTTTATAGCCCTAATGAAATTGATTTTGCCGGCCCTTGAAGGGTCGTCTTTGAGTAATATCCCTGATAACTTTTTTTCGGAGCGAAGTAAGCGGAATTACCTCCCACTGAATGAAACCCAATGTCCGATAAGACGACAGATCGAGCAAAAGATTAAATGTAATGGTTGGTTTCATGTGAAAATGGGATAAAGAAAATCCGGAGTCGTGAAAAGAGAGACTTCGGCCTGGGTGTAATGGCGGTGCATTATCGCCTTGTAGATACAATTTACGCGGTAGAAATTACAGACGGCGACCTATTAATCATTAACGATGATTGATGTTTTCTGCGTTGTGCGTTTCAATCCGCAAACCTGTATATTTATGTAGATAATGTATAACCACGATATATTTAAACTTATCTCGACAGGTGCGATGTAATTTGTACCTGTTCCTTAAATCAGAATTAACATGTATTTGTTACGAACTCATTTGAATATGCTGACGGAAAACTTACAGAATAGATTTTCAAAAGAAAACAGTAGGACACAACTTAATTAGTTTGTACCTTTGTCGAAACTGCTTTAAAAAAATAGAAAATTGTATAATAAGTATGTCTACATTATCAACTAGCTTTATGTGTTTATAAATTCTTATTTTCAGTTCCGATAATTAAGTCACTTACACGCCACGTGACCAGTAATTTTGTTTGGAACAGTAATTTTATTTCCTTCACGTTGGCAATTAAATTTCGGCAAAATTAAAAATTATTGAAACAGTAAAATCAAAATAACAATAAATAACTACATTCTGTTCTGTAACAAAATTTGTTAGTTCTCGGAACGGATGGGCCAACTCAGACAGTAAAATATTTCAGTCAACAACAATTATTGAAAAGTTAAGGGTTTTCAAATAGGTTTAGCGTCGCCATAAAGTCGTCGAGAGGATAGTGCCTTTTGTCACCGGGACTAATAAATGTGCAAAACCGTCCTTCGGAGAAGGCCTCATGGAATTTAGCAATGTTTTTGAACAAGTTGACTTAGACCGTCGTCGGGGCCATGTGTTGAGCATCTGGTATCAACTAACTGCGTCGGTTTAGCCCATGGTGAAGGGAAAAATCGATATTTCTAATAACGCGCGAAATTTATTCGAAAAGAAGTAGGAATTACAAGATATTTGTTAAATAAGTTGATAGAAGATTCAAGAGATATTTTCAACAATATGCGATCGCATTATCTCGGGCGTAAACGTAACGTAATTAATATTGGTCACCAAGATGTAGGGATTTTTCATTACCAGTACCCGCTCCGCAATGTTGGTTGCTTAACTCGGCGGTCACCTGGCTTGTAAACATATATGAAAGCTCTGTATTGTTGAGCAACATAAAAATAAAACTGTAAAATAAAACCCAAAAATATAATAACTTTTAATTGGATTATAATTTCATGAAAATTTCAGCAAATTAAAAATATTTCCGATATATTTTAAGAAATATGAATATACCTACATTGGAAAACCCAATAAATTGACAGATAAATAAGCAATTTTATATTGCTACTTGTAATATAAAAATTGCAGATTGTTGGAAATTTCCTTGTTTCAATCAATTGATAAGCATTTGGAGATAATAGAACCGGCTGGTGATTTTTAGTTACATTTAATTTTTATTCAGTAGTACCAATGCTCCACTGAAAATTTTTTATTTATATCGCAGATTCATATTTTAATTAAATAGTATATGGTAGAATCCTTAGAGATCCTAATAAGTATATTGTGTTAAATATCGATAGGAGTGACTATAATACTATTTCGACAAGAAACTTTTGTTATGAATGAAATTGGTTAATATCAAAAATTAACAGTAAATAGGTAACTAGCTTATTAGAAATTTTGTAAGTATTATACTTTGACTTACTTTTATTCTAAAAGTTTTAGGCTTTTCAGTAAATTAATATAGCGAATCGTGAATTCCTTGACAATTTTTTGTACTGGGTGAAAAATTAATACATTTCAAACGGATTTAATAGATATGTCTACAGTCCGTCACAATATTCCATGTACCAGGTACTTAGGATTCATTTATTCAGAGAATGAAAATATAATCTGCGTTTGCTATGGCTTATTGAGCCAACAGGTGAAAGTTGTTGATTTTTTACCCACACATCAAGAATAAAAAAAGAAATTTCGAATCGCAACGAACACATAGCGTATGCACAGCAGTCCCCTCGATTTTACAAAGAATCGAAGACCTGTTGATTACCCGTTACACACGATTGGCAAGAAAGCACTTGAAGCGGCTTAACCCTATGCGTACTAACCAGAAATGATATGTTAACCCGGAGCCCGAAGATGTTCCATCAAAACCCGAAGAATCCGGGTCAAACCGGGAGATCGGGCAACCCTAACTAACACATGGTGAGTGTAAATTTAACCATTGTCCTAAACTGCTTTCCATCTATCGAGCACACCGGGTGACCAAGAACTAATGGTTGACTGTTATGACATATTATAATGCCGTAAAAATACCTGCTTGCGGTTTCATATTTATTCTTTTCGTTTTTCTGTAATGGCGGACAACCATCAGTTCCAGGTTACCCTCTATGTGAAATTACCACAGATTATATCCAAAGTGTTTCATTTAGACCCTGTATGAAGTCAAATTTGGTACGCTAATACTTACAGGATGAATCAAATTTAAGATTGGACTGGAAAGTATAAGTGAAAATGAACAGATAATTCCATACGATCTATTTTGATGAAGCTCCTTCTCCTACTATTTTTTATATTTCTCAGAAAATAAATATTTAAATTGGTAAATACGACTTTCTAAATAGCGATTCAATAAAACACCAGTTTGACATGTTCCAGCAAGTATTCCTTGTACTGATGCAAAATAAAAAAGGAATCAAATTTGTCATGAAAAAATATCAAGAGATTTTTCAATGAATATTAAAAGCTTTATGTTAAAAGGCCACATATTAAGGCTGACAATTTATAGACAAGAAATCGCACTTTTAGTAAAACAATTATAGAATAAGAAGATTCAACCAGGAAGTAACGAAGCGTAACGTCAAACTAGAGCAACTTTAATTTTTCGCATTGAAATATCACGGAGAACATGTAGGCATCAGAAAATGTATGTACCTTTCCTTTTTTGTAAATTTGTAAAGATACTCAATAATTATGATTAATGCACGTGTTAATAATTTCCTAAAGTATTCTACGGGCTGTGATTATGTTTATAATACCTTACTCGATTTTCTGTATATTCAACGGGCGTGCCCAAGTTAGTTCTTATACTCTTAGTCCAAGCATTCTGTCACGGATTAATGTTAAATTTGCAGAAATTATTATCTGGACAAAAAAAATATGACCGTATAGAAAATAAAATTTTAAGTGGAGTTTCTTGTTCTTTAAACTCGATCCAATATGGCGAACATGGTTAAAAAAATCCGCAAANTACATTTCAAACGGATTTAATAGATATGTCTACAGTCCGTCACAATATTCCATGTACCAGGTACTTAGGATTCATTTATTCAGAGAATGAAAATATAATCTGCGTTTGCTATGGCTTATTGAGCCAACAGGTGAAAGTTGTTGATTTTTTACCCACACATCAAGAATAAAAAAAGAAATTTCGAATCGCAACGAACACATAGCGTATGCACAGCAGTCCCCTCGATTTTACAAAGAATCGAAGACCTGTTGATTACCCGTTACACACGATTGGCAAGAAAGCACTTGAAGCGGCTTAACCCTATGCGTACTGACCAGAAATGACATGTTAATCCGGAGCCCGAAGATGTACCATCACAATCCGAAGACTTCGGGCTAAACCCGGAGATCTGGCAACCCTAATTGACACATGGTTAGTGTAAAAATTCAACCATTGTCATAAACCGCTTTCCATCTATCGAGCACCGAATGACCCAGAACTAATGGTTGATCGTTATGACATTATAATGCCATAAAAATACCTGCTTGCGGTTTCATATTTATTCTTTTCGTTTTTCTGTAATGGCGGACAACCATCAGTTCCAGGTTACCCTCTATGTGAAATTACCACAGATTATATCCAAAGTGTTTCATTTAGACCCTGTATGAAGTCAAATTTGGTACGCTAATACTTACATGAGTCAAATTTAAGATTGGACTGGAAAGTATAAGTGAAAATGAACACATATTTCCATACGATTTTTAGGAAGCTCCCTCTCAACTATATTTTATATTTCTCGGAAAATAAATATTCAAATTGGTTAATACGACTTTCTAAATAGCGATTCAATAAAACGCCAGTTTGCCATATTCCAGCAAGATTTCCTTGTACTGATGCAAAATAAAAAAGGAATCAAATTTGTCATGAAAAAATATCAATAGACATTTTTCATTGAATATTAATAGCTTTATGTTAAAAGGTGATGCCACATATTAAGGCCGGCATTTTATAGACAAGAAATCGCACTTTAAGTAAGACAATTATAGAATAAGTAGACCCATCCAGAAAGCGACGAAGCGTAAGGTTAAACTAGAGCAACTTTAATTTTTCGCATTGAAAGATCACGGAGAACATGTAAGCATCAGAAAATGTACCTTTCCTGTTTTGTAAATTTGTAAAGATACTCAATAATTGTGATTAATGCACGTGTTAATAATTTCCTAAAGTATTATACGGGCTGTGATTATGTTTAATACCTTACTCGATTTTCTGTATTAAGGCAATCTATATGACACTGGCCAAATTTAATTTGAATGTGTCCGTTAGTTTGGAAAATTGAACATTTTTAAAAGAATATTAATAGGAATTTGAATAATTTTTTAAATTTTTTCATCATCACATACTTCCGAGTTCTGCGCTAAATCTGAACCATTCTGTAGATGCCACTTTTTGACTTTGTACACAGGAAAAAAATTGCATTAACATTTATTTACTGTTCTTTATTGTCGTACTGTTGGCAATATTTTTTATAGAAAATACTAACTGCTAACTACAATTTACACATTACCTACAAATTGTATTTAAGGTGTTGTATTTAATTTTACTACAATTTTGTGAAGTATCCAAGTAGCGTTTTATGTTAGAATTTCCTCCGTTATTTGGTCTCATTTTTAATTATGACTAAACCTAACCAATAAACTGTAAAAATATTCTCCCCTACAGTAATGATTAACCAGAGAAATATTTTTGGCTAACACTGACGCCCTGTAGCTGCTGAGTGAAGCAATTTTAGATAGAGGTAAGTTTATTTAATCACCTTATTTTGACCCGAAGAATTTGTGTAAATTCCGCACAAGGAATATTGGGACCCTGAGTGTATGTATAAATCATGCATATGCAACGGAAATGGAATGTCCTATATCAAGAAACAAAGCATGCCAGTATTTCTAACAGGCACGTATTCTGTTAATAACACCAGGTATAAATAAATCATGTCAGAGTTGAATGCTATAAGTTTAGGAGTCGGAGTATTAGGTATTTGGTATTGTGTACCATAACGTGGATTCCAAACAATAGAAACGTAGTCTAAGTTACGCAAGTAAGTATCTACTGAATGAGATTGAATAGAAACAATTAGATGTACGAAGAACACTCTTTCGAAAGTTTGAATTTAACGTTAAATAAAACAAGACAATCACTTTACTACTTTACTAGTAGGAAGATACATAACTTATATTGCTTTTATTTTAATTACCAAATTAATAAAAAATATTTTGATTTAAAATTTGATTGAACACCCTACAGGTACACTTAAGTCATTAATTTTGGAATAGGTATCGACGACATCATTTAAAGAGAGCTCACCTAAACATTAAAATTGTATCTCTTTCGACATATAACATCTAAACTGGGAATGTAACTTCTTATTTTTAGAAGCAGCAGATAACAGCCCACCCAAATTATATTTGAAAAAAAATGGTGCTGTGCAATATAACAAGCTTACTATTTTTAACCGTAATCCCCTAAGGACTATGCTAATGTAGGAGGTAAAAGGGACATAGGTCAAAGTTATAGGTGCTAAATATTTAATAAGGTTGGCCATTACTCTATAGTTTCGGACCAATGGATTTGTATGGGCGTAAGGACGAAAAAAAACGTTACAGACGTTTGTGTCTCAAATAACTCTAAACCTTGATCAAGTTTTCAGTGCGTTCTTTTGGTATAGTTTATATAACATTAAAAAGTTGAATTGTTTATATTCGTATGTGCCACACTGATACATGTATAGAACTAGTTGAATTTGTTCAAGATTATTATTATGAATTTATATTACAATTTAAACTTCAGCATTCAGATATAAGCTATTCTTTCTTGAGAAAATTCGAAAAACATACAGAATTATAGTTTGTTTTAAAATTGTACTCGTATTATTTATATTAAAACTTGTTTAAAAATATTACGAAAAGAATTTATCCTGCCTGCATCAGATATATTATAATTTTAAATATGACAGATTTGTATATAAAATATACATACATAAAAGTATTTGCAACTACTAGATTTAAGGAAATATATCAATTTTTTTAAACCTAGAAGAATCTGTGTATTGTATCAAAACCATCATCAACCGTAAATCAAACATTACAAAAATAAATAGAAGAATTTCTATTAAGACCTTGGGTACACCATTAGAAATAAAGTGTCAAAAGTCCCCACCGATCCCATGTGTGCTAAAAAAGTTATTCGGGGTCAAAAGTCAAAATTTGAGGTTTTTTGGATTTTTTTCGAGAACGGTAAGTTTTATCAAAAAAGTAGCTCAGACAAAAACTATAAATCTGAAAATTATCTACAAAAATGGTTCATATACTTTTTTTCTAAGAACCACCATTCCTGAGTTATCGCGATTCTAAAAGTTGAAGGAGTCACGTTCTACATGATATGCACATATATGTCACGTATATACATAGTCAGGCACTTAATGCAAGTAAAAATACCTATTTGTTATTTTTACATGCGATAACCGGTTGCGATACTACATCAGCAATGTCCAGAAGGAGTAAAACATAAGTATTAAAATTATTTGGAAAAAAGATTTGATTGAATGCAGAAATTGATTCTTCACCTCAAACAATAATCACAAAAGGAATTCGCTTTCTCCTTAAGGAGCCCCAAAAAAAATTGATTGTATAAATAAATATAGATATTTAACTTCTGTAAAAAATACATGAAACAAGAAACAAGTACAACTATCTTGTCTTCCTCCAACATCGGCTTCTGCTAATCAACCCTTGTATCGAGTATACTATCAAGTTCAGACATGGCTAGGCAATCAACTGAACCCAGAAGACTGGGGTTGGAAATTAATACATAATACTTTGGAACCGATTCAAAACTTTACTTCCACCTGCTCTGGAAAAACTCCTAAACACTATTTTTTGCAATTGCAAAAAAGGTTGTAGTGCTAAATGTGGCTGTAGAAGAGTAGGGTTACTGTGTTCTCCAGCGTGTACTAATTCCCAAAGCCAGTCTTGCTCAAATGTCCAATTGAATACAACAGACGAAGTTTCATGTGATTTCGATGAAGAGACAGCTGATTCATCTTCATTTGAACAATTTATGAACATCCAGCAAGAAGAAAAGGAAGAAGAAGAATAAGAAATCGAAGAAGACATGACTGTTGAAGTTGACTTTGAAGAGTATGAATCAGATTAAAATATCAAAAGAAATCGGAACTACAGTTAAAGTCAATAACCAATATCAATATCAATAATCATCATACAGTTAAAAGAGAATTGTCCCTGAAAATTCCGTCATAACAGTTCGTGGAGTAAGCCTACCGGGGAAACCACGTTAAGAAAACGCGCCAAAGTACACTACCTCACAGGTGGTGTGGAAATGTGTGCATATCATGTAGAACGTGACTCCTTCAACTATTAGAATCGCGATATCTCAGGAATGGTGATTCTTAAAAAAAAAGTATAAGGACCATTTTAAAAATTAAACAAGATAAATGTGAAACAAAGGAGTTGTTATTGCAATATCTGGGCAGTCACGACAATATATACATATTTTAATATGTAATAAATGATGAGCAGTTGCCAATAAAAATTGTAACAATTTTACCTTAGAAAAATATATGCCCTTGAGCATAAAGCAATGGTAGCTAAACATACAAAGAATTATTATCATTAAACATCTATAATCATCACAATCATAAGATTACATAGAACAATTAACAACAAAGTACTTAAAGAATAATTACCTGCTAATTAATACGGGTTAAACACTTTGATTTTTCACTATTTTGCCTCACTCCCCGCCGATCGTCGTACTCCCATCTCCACACTGTTCTCACTTCAACTATTTAGGCTTCCTTCCAGAATTCCCCACCTAAGCGTTTGCTTTTTGCGATTCCTTCTACCAACTGTTAATATTAGGTTTTCATTATTGTATAACACTCACGTAACAGGTGACGTTGAAGTTGATGCGATAAGTATGGTTTTGCACACTTTCAATCACATATTAACTAATAAACAATAAATTTAACTAACTAACCGTATTTATCAAATGTGATTAAAAAATGCAATCATAGGTGGCTCATTTGTTTAAAATAAAACATGTATGACAGATGACACATATTAGTATTCCAATAATTTTTTTTAGTTTTATCAGCTTGCGCCTTTCAATTTAACGTCTTGCGTCTTTTTTTCTGTAGTTGATCATTTATTTTTTATAATTTATTGTTTGTTAGTTAGTGTGTGATGTGAATAAAGTCATTAGAACAATGTTTTAAAAGAATACTTTGTCTTGGTGTGACTTAGATACAATAATAGATTTTCCTGTTACATCATCATTGCATATTGAAGTCGACATGTCTCGAAAATAAGTAAATATTGGAAAAAACTTTATATTACAAAAATTACTCAAAATTTAACGATCTTTCAGATGGAATGCATTTCCACGTTCCAGGTACCAAACATTTTTTTAGTATCGCCACGCCATCTATACAGAAAGATTTGAACTAACAGTTCTAACTACAATTTGAAGCTATTCGAGAGACCTAACAACCCCAGCTTCCGGAACCAAAATAAATTTCTTCATTTCGGAGATATTGGCAACGGGAGTGTTAAATGGCACACTCTGTATACTTATACCGATATTTACTATGCTATGTGCATGGAATTATTCTGTTTGATACCTATGATGTTGGACGAGGATGAAAAACTAAAAAGTTAGTAAATGAAAAGTGGCGGCTCTAACCAATGTATTTCTAGATAACGTTTGCTTTAATATTATACATACAATTAAAAAAAAAAATAGGGACAGGTTAGTGAAAATTTTGCAGTAAATTAAATTTTTTTAATAAAAAAAGCTGTGTTTTTCAAAATTTTAAACTTACTACAAGCTATAATTTGAACTACATATGCTAGACTGTATTCAAATTTAGTATAGGACAAACGAAAATGATTTAATACAAACTAATATTTCTCTCTTTTTAAACCTCCGTTTCGACCCTCTTTACCTCTTCAAATCTATTTAAAAGTGATTCGACAACGGGTTGACTTTCACCCTCCCTGGCGCTTACTTGCCGTAAGATCGCCAACTGTATAACCCTAAGAATGTAACTGAAGAACTTTAATGTTAATAGCATAGTAAATTCAGTAAAGCAATTACAGCGGGTATTCTTGATGTTTATGTTAAACCAAAACATAAAAATACTTTTATTTCCGTTGTAGGGAAGCTAATCCCTTTGTCAAAGTATAAATTCCAAGCATACTTAAATACTTAAGATTCAGATATTAAGTAGCAACTTCCAGATTCAACCGGAAAGCCTTTTTGTTTCGTAGAGAAGGTACTTAAAGGTAGTCAATCATACCGGAGTTAGGTTTTTGTCTGTGAAATTCATGAACGTGGGGGAATATTCCGTCCGCAAATCCTTGCTATACATCATGTAATACCGAGATCTAAATGTAATTTATTTACCCAAATTTCAATCGTCTATAAGGCTGGAACACAATAATCCCTTAGCGGGAAAACCCCTTTTGTACTATCTTTATTTTGAGCCTAATCGTGACTGATCAATAAATAAGCCTTAAGTGAATACGTGAAGGTACTACACATAAAATAAATTAAATTTCTATAGTCAACGATGCCAAATATACTGTATAATATGTTTTTACGATCGTGCAATAAATTATATTTTAATTGAGTCAATTTCAAAAGCATATCTTTATTGTACTAGTAAAGTAATATATAATAGGTTCAATGCAACATTATTTGTATTCGACGGTGATTTCTCGTTGAAGAATCCTCCTGGCAGTGCTTTTCTTATCTGTTAATAATTTTTTGACTTCCTACGTCTACTCTATTACCTGCAAGAAGTATTGCAAATGATCTCTACAAATTATTAGGTACTATTTTTTTATTTTTTTAAGAAAGCGAAGATATGTGAGCCATTTCATTGAATATATTTATTTCAAGTATCAAAGATTTTTCTGTAAGTGGTCAAAACTGTTAAAATATTTGTCATTTTTTATACAGGGTGTTCAGTACTTTGAAAAATATTGTTTGTCGCCAAGAGTAAAGTACCGTTATTTTTGACAATATCGAAAAATATTATCAGGGATGTCATTTAGGATCCACAGGGGATTAAAGTTTTTATTTTTTTTTAACAATGCGGACAGCTAATCTGTATGTACCACTTTATTTGATATTTGCAAAATTTATGCAATAATCAATTTCTTTAATTTTATTTTTATTAAGTCAATTTATTGCTAATAATTTGAAAATTTACATAAACAAGGAATAATGTAATTTTTTACAAAAATAAATTTTACTCAAATTTATTGCCTTCAATTTCTGCACAAATTACAGCTCTTCTAATAAAATCTCTATAGACATTTCGTACTTCGTATAAAAGAATATTAGTAATTGTTACTCTTATTATGTTTTTTAAAGTGTCCACAGTAATACCAAACGGTTCAGCATACACTTTTTGTTTTAGATTGCCCCACAAAAAAGTCCATTATTGCCAGATCAGGACTTCTAGGAGGTCATGGAACAGGAGCTAATCGTCCTATCCATCGACCTTTAAAATGTTGGTCCAACCATTTTCCAACCATAATTGTAGAATGAGATCTTGTTGAAAATAAGCCCTCTCTCGGTGTGCTAATGGCATATCGTTTAGGTAGTTTAAGAAAAACGTACTTAGTAACTGCAAATAAGAATGCTGGTTCAAGTTTCCCTCTATAAAATAGGGTCCAACTATTCCAAAATAAGAAACGGCACACCAAACGTTAACTTTTTTTTAATACTGTCGTCTACAATTAATCCGAAAATTAGGATTTTCCGAAGCCCAGTATCTACAATTTTGAGAGCTAACTATTCCATTCGTGGAAAAAGTCGCCTCATCCGAAAAAATAATATAGTGGGAAAAATTTCTGTTTTCGAGATGGTGCTCACCCACCCATAAACAAAATTCCAACCTTTTAGAATCATCCCCTTCTTCTAGTGTATGGACAAACTTTGGTTTATAAGGATGTATTTTATTTTTTTTAACAATCTTTGTAAACGAGACTTACTAACGTTTCCAATTTCTGAAGCTCTTTTTCTTAAAGATGTCTTTGGGGCATTTCTTATTGATTGCATCACTAATTCTACAACATTTTCTTCTTCGTTAACCGCTGTTACCCTTTTCTTTTTTAATACAGAACCAATGTATTAAAATTTTTGTACAATCCGTTTTATAGTCTTATCTGTGACTATTATGTCAGGCCATTTCTCATTAAATCGTCTTTGAACTGCCGCGAATGATATTTCTTCACCCAAACCACAGCACTGAACAATAAATACTTTTTATTCGACAGTGAGCATTGTAATCTCAAATAAAATATTTACTAAAAAAAATTCAACAGAAATTAGTGAAACCTCAAATTTTTAATCCCCTGTGGATCCTAAATGACATCCCTGATAATATTTTTCGATATTGTCAAAAATAACGGTACTTTACTCTTGGCGACTAACAATATTTTTCTAAATACTGAACATCCTGTATAAAAAATGACAAATATTTTAATAGTTTTGACCGTATTGGAACAAGCAGGAGTTTTTATAAACAGTGACTTTTTGTCGTAAACCTACAAATAAAAAACTTTTCCCTTTTCCGGACATTATAGCGGGACACGCTGTATATACAATTAGCATTGTTTATTACTAATTAATAAAATTTAGCAACATAAATCCAATCGGAAGTTTTGGTAACTTCATCAGA
Organism: Anoplophora glabripennis; assembly: GCF_000390285.2. Taxonomy (NCBI): domain Eukaryota; kingdom Metazoa; phylum Arthropoda; class Insecta; order Coleoptera; family Cerambycidae; genus Anoplophora; species Anoplophora glabripennis. Next base: position 742,421 of record NW_019416311.1, read on the forward strand.
ATATAAAATAAATGAGTTTAAGCAAAATGTTTCACATGAATGTGAGCAATAGAACGTTTTGTTTTCGAGACAGAATAAAGTAAAACCGGAAAAAGGTATCACACTAGCAGATATGCTGCAAACTAGCAGATACAAAGCGTACTTTCCTATTATATTTTGTTTGTCTATTGAAAATTTTGCATTTATTTTCTTTATAAAATATAGTTTTAATTGTAGTAAAGTAATTATTTACTATTTACCGTTCTTGTTTTAATTATTTTAATATAGTTCTATGCATTGTTATTCTATACTATTTATCGTTTTGTTTTAATTGTTTGGACAATTTTTTTTGTATATGTTTGTTTCTGGATATTATTCATTGGCTCAAGTTTCATCGGTCTACATAAACATTCTCAGATATGCAGTGCGGACTTTTAAGAACAAGGATACCCCTTTATTTTTTATTTTTCTTGGAACGCAAGTATCGAGTGATTAATACATATTGACCTTCTAGATCTAGATGTACCTGCTGAACCATCTACAATGATGCAGTTGGTAAGTCATAGCCCGCAGCAATTATTGTCGTTAAACAATATTTCGAATAATCCATCTAGGAATATTTAAAATAAAATAAGGTAGAATAACTTTGTAAACAGATTTAAAATTTTTAAATTTATTAATTTTTTGTTTGTTTCAGCTCGAAAATCTAAGACATTTTGATATGCCTGAATATGAAAAATGAACCAATTACTGGACTATGATATAATTAATAAATCTATTTAGTAACTATTTTCTACTTCACTTCTACTTTCACAGTTTTAAAATTGTGCCATAAAATGGCTTTCTTACTGACTAGTAATAATTTGTCTTCAAACATTTCCATTGCCTCCTAGATTATTAAACTGAAACAGAAACAATACGGGTGATTCACAACTTATCCAACAAAATTTGGGAATAGATGCGGCATGAGAAATGAAGTCAATATCTTAAAAAATTGGTAAAATCCTTCCGAGACAAAAAATGATTGAAGTTCTAGTACATTCAACCATTACATAGCTGGACAACTGTACTCTCTAGCGTCATTAGCAATACGCGTGGAGAGCCACGTGGCCTCAGCGACTCCGAATACTGAAATCCGATTTTACAACCGTCGTTGCGTTAGTGTTTACCTGTTATCCATGATGTTTACAATAATTTTTTAGTAGTTAGTGTCAAAAATGGCTTCCGTGTATAGCAACTTGGAGTTAATGGATATCATTTTAATTTACATACAACATTTTGTATTATGGTGAAGCATTTGTGTGAAGCAAGACAACATTTGTGTTAGTTCATAGAAACTGACTAAGACGGACACAAATGTGTTTACACGGTGGATAAAATTTTGAACAGTTGTTGTAACATCAGGTGTCTCAAATTATTTTATTATTTAAAACCACAAATTAATTTTATTAATTAATAATAACAATAACGGCAAAAGCAGTTGAATTTCCTGATATAAAATTTGTGTTCTTTCCTTGCGAAAATTTTTGTCCGATTTTATCACAATTTGTCGCCATGCCGGTCGCATTGTGCGCGGTCAGGTTTTACGGTGGACCAGTTTCCAGTGCCGTGCAGAAGTGTATTTTTAAATCATTTTCGAACTGCCCTCTTTGATTTTTTCTTTACAAAATTGTTTTGTAATAGCTGTTTTACACTGACAATTTATTCATCAATAAATTGACGAAGTTCTTTATCAATTAATTCACGAATTTATTGGCAAACAGTGTGGTTTAACACTGCTACAGACTTTGTAAAATTTTTTGACGTATGAATTAGTTCTACCAATGAATCAAAGAAGCAAATAAATTTCAAAAATGTCACCTTTCCACTCATAATTTTAGTGATACAACACCGGTACCGTTCTGACACATATTGGGTTGATATTTATTTATAAAATTTTGAATCCTAAAACATTTTTCCGAGTAGTCGCTCTAAAACAATTGCAGGAAAAAAACATTATTATGCAAATTCGAAATTGTTCCTAAAATGGGAACAGTCATAAATTGTGTGAAAATTCTGTTTACATTGTGATTTTTACAACTGTGAAATTATTACAAATAAATTGCAGATTTTCCCAAATTTTCATGCAATATTAGATAGAAAGTTTGATATAATTTGTATGTCATGAGTTTAGGAACCGCAGTGTTTTCTGTGTGTGAATTACCAACTGATTAATCATAATTGGTTCAGCAAATACATTTAAAAGAATGATACATATTTTATATAATGAATTCATTCGCATTGTGCATTCTAAAAAAATTAGAGTGATGCCCTGATTCTTATAAGAATATACTCATATACTGTAAATGAGAAAATGTAGGTATTTTTCTTTATTTCAACAACCTCATTCTTTTTGCTTATTATTAATTACTCTTTCCATCACCCACTGGTAAAGTTCCTCGATTAAAATCGCTATCATACAATGCATTAAAAAATGGTCTGATTTCTCATTTCTCTTTTGGAATAAAATAATTTTATGTAAAGATTTCCTTTGTTCAGAATTCACAACCGGCCTATATTGATGATAAAATTTTTAACCGGGAAGTATGATACGTCTGTCTAATTATAACTTTAAACAAGAGCCTCCCTCGTTGTGAAACATTCAAGGATATTTTATCATTAGTCTTAAATTTAATTAACAGGAAGATAAAATGTAAGGCTCTGTAACAAAATTAAATTTCACCACCATGAAACAGACAACTGTATTTATCCTTTATTATACGGCCCTCTCCCCGGCTAAAAATTCGTCCTTTCTGAAATAAGTCGAAGTCAATATAATGTACATCTTTCGGTTGGATGGCATTTGATTAGCTGTGTTCATTCAGCCTCAAAACCTCATTGCAGCAATTCAAAGCGAAATGGCGAGCGATTAAGCATAACCGACTTTAATGTTTCAGTGTAATAAATTGCTGCGAGCATAATCAAATTGAAATAATTTACTTCCGGTACTGTGCTATTCATTTGCGTATTTCGTGATTTGTAAAATTAAATAGAGAAAATCTACCTCTATGGTAATATTTCTTTAGGTATTTAGAACAAGTAAACAAAAGTCAAAATTGTTTTAAGGCCTCAGGGTATCCTAAAAATGTGTGCCAAACTGTTACCAACGTATTTAGTTCATCAAAAGCAACAACTTTTGTCCAATATTTGTTTTCAAAAACTTCTTGGTTTTTAATTAATATACAGGGTATAAGAAATTTGACTGCCATTACGTCAGCATGAGATAGAGTAATCATAAATGAACAAAAAAGTTATATATTACAGGGGCGTAAGATTAACCGTTTTCAAAATACAGCGAGTATTAATATTGGGGAGTTTCATCACAATATGACAACAGCGCTTAACCTGCTGATGCACATCACGTGTACACGCGGCAGACTTGTCCTGCAGAAAAAATACCAACAGCTATTATTTTGAAACATTTTGTAAATTTCAAGACAATTATTTTCCAGTTTTTAAATAAATAAAATAAAATGTATCGTAGTACGAAGATAGTGTTAAAGTTAAATTTTAGCTCGAATTTTAGTAATTATAAATCTCTTAAAACAGGAACTTAACTTTTAATCAAATTACGTATTTGAAAAATATATATTTCGACTAATTTCCAGGAGAACATCATCCAGGAAATCAACGCATTACTTAAAAAGGATAAATGCCTTCGACCATGTAACCGATATGGTATAACATAAGGTCTACTGAGCCATTTGTTTGCTATTCCGAAAAAAAATTGTGGCAAAATATCTATTAAAAAAAATAACTTGGAGGTTAATATTGAGTTTTGAAAAAGTGTCACAGAAACTTGTACAATTATTTTNCAGTGTAATAAATTGCTGCGAGCATAATCAAATTGAAATAATTTGCTTCCGGTACTGTGCTGTTCATTTGCGTATTTCGTGATTTGTAAAATTAAATCTACCTCTATCGTAATACTTCTTTATTTAGAACAAGTAAACAAAAGTTTAGGACCTCAGGGTTTCTCAAAAATATGTGCCAAACTGTTACCAACGTATTTAGCTAATCAAAAGCAACAACTTGTCTCCAATATTTGTTTTCGAAAACGTCTTGGTTTTTAAATTAAAATACTATTTTTAATTTTTAAATTTTATTACTCACCAATTTAGCATAAATCGAAACACTTAATTGATTGAATAAAAAACAAAAAAAAATTGCGGAATTAATTTGGTAAAATAAGATTTATTATAAACAGTCACAGTTAAGCAGAAAAATTACAAGCTTTCTACTCACAAAAAGAAATCAACGTTGTTATTTCGGTAGGTTGGCCTGAGAGTTAAAGGAGCTATACGAACAACACCAACGTTAGCAATGGAAGTGGTGCTATGTCTGCCACCCTTAGATGTTTATCTAAAGGAGATGGCTCTAACAGCTATGCTTCGCTTCAAGAATGTTGATGTTAAACCAAATGTAGAATGTGGAGAAGTCAGATGTCGCCTATGGAATGAGGCCGTCAGGAATATGCCTCTTCTGTAACCAGACACTAATAACATTTCTCCCCACTTTGTGTTTGACAGACCCTACACAGTACTCATCAAAAACAATCAGGAGACCGCCAGTGAGGGTGTAATTAACATCTTCACTGACGGATCAAAAAGGAAAGAAGGTACATGATATGAGATCTATTCTAGATCCTTACACATCCGATATTAATAGGCTATGGATGTACGTGCCACTGTGACACAAGCGGAACTGGCATTGCTACTAAAGAAATTGCCCGTAGGCAGATAACGGGCAAAAGTATTAGAATCTACACAGATAGTAGACAATCAGTACTGATCTTGCATAATCGGCAGATAATCGGTATGGGAATGCCACCAAACGCTGATGGTGGCCTCAGTTACCAACAGCATATCTGTATGATGGGTTAATTGACACGACCGGTGCAATGGCAATAAAGAAGCTGTCAAGCTAGCTAGGAGGGCATCGGGTCGTACTATATTTGGACCCAGTCCCTCCAGAGTGCTCTCGCTGTCACCACTTTTTGAAATTATTAAGGAAAACACCCACAAAGAGTTTAGAACATGGTGGAATTAAATAAACAGCTGACAATTTGCTAAGGAGTTCTTAGGATACATACCCCAGCAAAGATACAGCCAACAAATACCTGGCTCTGTCTAGGGTAAGCCTTCGCTTGGTGACGGGTATTCAGACTGGACACTGTTGGCTAAGGATACACCTCTACAATATTAGGAAATGCGAAGCATCCCTCTATAGAGGTTGTGAGCAGGAAGACGAGACAGTTTTCCATGGACTCTGCGAGTGCATTGGTGTCTCGTCAACGAGAGAATCTGTGCTAGGAGAACGGTGGCCTTCTATGGCCTACATTAGAGAGATCCTTCCAAAAGTTCGGTTATTTTCTGAACAGACTTCGTAAGTTACAACAAATATCAAAATGTCCTCCGTTATTGTCAAGGCATAATTGTATATAGCGCTGAAGATTTTCTTTCACTCTTACTAGCATTTTCGGATTGCTACGATTAATCTAATATTTTGATCGGAGTCGTAGTTCCTCAACCGTATTAACCGAAGTGGAGTACACTATTTGTTTCAAACGACCCCATACATAAAAGTCGTACGGATTGAAATCTGGCGATCAGGCGGGTCGTGCAAATGAAATATTTCAACCAATCCACTGTCTAAAACAGTACTAACTAATTTTACCAATTTCTATTAATTCAAACATCATCATCAAAGTACTATATATTTCGACTAATTTCCAGTGGAACATCATCCAGGAAATCAACGCTTTACTTAAACAGCATAAATGTCTTCGACCATGTAACCGATATGGTATAATGTAAGAATTGTAAGGTCTATTGAGCCAATAATTGTTTGCTATTTCAGAAAAAAACTATTGCTGCAAAATGTCTTAGAGGTTAATATTGAGTTTTGAAAAAGTGTCACAGAAACTTGTACAATTATTTTTATGAGTAGAATCATCTTCTATTTTTCTGCAATGTGTTTGTTGTGTTCACCCTGTATTATATTTTCTCAGTATCTTGATAATCTAAAGATTTGTCTGTCATGTTATCTACGAGTAGATTAAATTGGCAAATCATTTACGCAACACTGCTCCTCACTGATCCTTCTGAAATAGGTTATTTACTTTTTCTTTTAAATAGAAAAAGGGGAAATTCTACCAACCTTTGACACTGTATGTAGGCAAAAGTGATATTTTTGACGGAATAGCTGCGTGGTAACGAGCAAACGAAATGACGCAACGTTTATTTCGCCCGTAATTAATGTTATTAGTGCCTTATTCCTTTGATACTACTTTTTTCACTGAACTGCGTTGAGTGTGTAGCTCAAATTATATATATGTAGATGGGAACTGGGAACATAATGTACGTAATTTATTCCGCCTATACATCAAAACAAAAATAAAATTTATTTCAAAACTCTACTTCAAAATTACCGAAAACTACATTTTTAAATTATATCTTACATTCATGGCGACAGCATGGAGATTTTCCCATAGTTTGCGATTCAGGTATCAGAGATATTGAAAGTAGAGATTTATATGGTAATTTCGTAACTTTTATGTCTATGCCCTGATGGATGATCTATCGCCTTTGTTCGCCGTGAACATTTCTAAAGAAGATTTAAATTTTAAAGTCGGGTAATACTGCATACATAACGCAAAAAATGATGAATAACAATTGATATGAAAATGGATTTACGTATTCACAAAATATATTTTATTACAACAAACGGATTTATAGCTTAAAATGGTGCGTAACGTATACTCCAGTCGGAATTAGATCACAAAACCTGAAACCTTAAAAAAATTATTTATTGCTAGACATTTTACTGCACTTTATGGCGGGGAAGGGTATGTAGAATGATAACTAAAGTAATTTTTTTGAATAATTTGATTGTAAAATAAAGGAAAATTGCGCATTATTGTTGCAAAAAGCGATGCTCAATCCAACATGTGTGACAGACGCCGATTCAATTGACAGTCAAATTATTGCTCCAGTTATTTGTTAATTAATTTCCTTTGTTTTTTTTTGTAACTAATTTATTTATTAAAAGTTAATTTTAAAAGTTAATTTGGTAGATATAGGTTTTAACTGATCCAAAGAAAAGTATCGAAAAAGAAAAATTTTAAAACTAGCAAAGTAGGATGTGCAAAACAGCGTTATAAACAAATTGTCCCAGGGTCAGAAAAAAGCTGCTCGGGAATTCGCTCTTTTTGCTTTAAAAAGAGCCTATTTTTATGGTAATTTAAAAAAGAACCCATGCCTTTTTGTTCGAAAGATAACTATATTGTAAAGCATTGTAAATTACAAAAGAATAGTAGGTAATAGGAGATAATGTTAGGAATTCTAAGATCGTAAATATAAGGTTTTCATTATTTTGAAAAAAAAATATTGCCTCATTTCATATTAGCTGTATTTATGATTCCTGCCAGAAATCACAGAACGTTTAATTAAAATCCGTTGACTTAAGATCGAAACATTCAAGAGATCATCACATTTTACTGCATTTTCCTGTTCTATTATTGAATATTAGATTATACTTTAGAATTATTCCGAATTTTGAAATCCTGCTTGGCTATAACATTAGTATTCTGGATGTTTCCCAAAACTTAAACACTATAAGATACGTCGCGAAAATTTCTGATGTCATAAAACCAAGCAGGATTTCATCAGTGAATTTTCTTGAATCAGTTTTTAGCATAGTCATAAAGAATTTTAAGTATATATTAAGCCATCGAACTTATATGAAATGGATAATTATTTTTTTCTAAAAACAATTGAAGAGTTCATATTGACATATTTATAAAATCTTATGTACTTTGTTCAGGCTTAACGTTTTCTGAAATCTGAAATCAGGGAAATAGTAGCATTTTTAAGAGTTTCTGAATCAGCTGAAAGTTCTATAAAGAATTACATTTTCGTATAAATTTAGGAATAAAAAAAATTGTGAGAGATTTTTATTAGATATTCCGATGAAATAATGATAATTATTTCATTTATTGATTTTATTTTACAAGTATTTTGTTTATTTATTATTTATATGCAGTTTTATACTTGGGAACGACCATATTACTGTACATCTTCAGATAAAAACGTAAACTAAAATGTAACGCATAACAAAACAACTTGAACAACTTATCATCATCCCCTCTAATTAGAAAATAACATCATCTTCGTTTATGTGATTGCACCTCGCTGCTTCGAAAACTGTCTGGGTGGAAAGTTTTTAAATGAAACGATGAATATTAAATCCACTTGAACTGCAATTAACGACGCAATCAACTTCAACCCCAGTAAAACTGCAATTGAGCGGTGTGTAATTATTGCACGTTGGAACGGGGGTTGGGAACAAACTATAACTCTAGACAAATTGGTATCATAAAAGAGCAACTTCAAATTTTAGTATCAGCAGTTCATTAAAAGGTATATTTCTTTAGTACATTAATTATGATAAAACTTTATAAATTAATTTAAATTTTTCTAGCTTTTGGAAACCAGCTTTAGTTTATAGCTAATTCAGCAATAATTATTATTTTTAAGTAGCAGAATGGTATTAAGTGACTTCGTTTAGGAGACTTTCAAATTATTCAATCAAAAATGCACTGCAATTTCAACTACTAGTTCTTGGTATAATTCAAAATAAACAAATATAGTATTTAATATTTAATATTCATAGAATCTTTAATATTTTCCAAACTTTTGTAATGATAAATTCAAACTTGACGAACAAAATAAAGAAGTATTTTTCATTATAAAAAACGGTGTGTTAGAATAAATATAACCCTTAAATACGAAGGCCATTCATTTTCCTAAAGTACGAAGAATAGCTATTACCGTTTCTTTAAAAAACACTGTCGAGCTTGGATGTTAGATATACACCGTGCCCACATATTGCGCGAAAAAACTTAATACCCTGTATATGCAAATATATTTTCATTTTGTGCAGCTCGGGAAAGTAGGCAACTCTGTAGAAAAAAAAAATTAAGTTATATCCTTTATTAACCTAGATATTGGACTTACGCGCACTAGGTGGACACGGTGTATTAGGAATAGCATATTTAAAGAAGAACCTTAGGTGAGCACAAATACACATCCCAGCAGGATAAGTCGAAAGATGTTACCCTGGATGATCTCAATAAACCATTATCGATGTCGGTGAAAGACATAGTGATTGCAGTGCGGGTACATTTTTAGATATAATGAGAACATTCAATAATGTTACAACTACATCATTATTAATAATTTGCAAATAGGTTACAGACAACTTTAGAAAAACGACCATTATGTCAATCCTAGAATACATGCAAAGGTGAATAGAAGTAAGTCGTTCTTGTGGGCTGTGCTAATGGATACATTTCTAACCAAAATACACAAGGTATATATTGTCTTGGATATGCAAATGATTTGGCTATTCTTATTAAGGGAAAATGTCCATGAGTGCTTTTGGAATGTAGCAAGCTAGCCAGGACAAGCTCATATAAGTATACAACGCTATAGGAGCCCGAACCCACCTACGTCATTGCTAGTTGCATTCATATAGGAATTTGTGAAAGAGGATACCCAATAATGATGGTAAGAAACTCCTGGACAGAGGTAAGTCGAGTACCGTCGAAGGGGTTGAGGCAAACGTACTCAACCAACTGAGATATCTGCATATTATTAGCCTGGGAGGGTGCAATATTTATTTATTTATTTATTTCAATTATTTGTCCAACAGTGAAAATCACCAATTACAGGACAAAGTATACAAATATATAATATTTGTACACATATGTACAGCACAAGTGAGAAAAAGCAGAAGCTAATATCTAAGAGAAGAAGCCGCTGTCTAAGCTGCGCAGCTTAATTAAATGGATAAAATTAAATGAGGAATTCTTAGATTATGACAAGGGGGAAAAGCATCGCTTAAATTCCTATACATCCCTTATATATTTTTAATTGCGCATACCAACATCTTTTGAGATTTATAAACGTTGTCCCAATTAGGCCGACAACCATATTCTATGTTCAAAAATAAAAAAGTTCAAATAAATACAGGCTTGAGGGACTCGCAATTAAGGGACTGGCTCCCTTAGCATTTTCTGACTTGTATGATTAGACACCCGATTTGGTTAGAATAGTACATTTATTTTGTTAAAAGAAAAACATAATATTTTTAAATCTCGTAATAAGCCAGCCTCGAAAATACTATTTTTTTCTACCAGCCTACCAGTTTTGACTTTTAGAAGAATTGTTTAGAATATTTAAAAATTATTGGGAGTTAAATGGTAATAGATCCTAAAATTACATTTATTTGTTTTTACACCTTCCAGAGTAATTGATATTGGCGCCCTTTTAAGAGGTTGTAAATTTTTTAGGAAACATTTTCGGCCAATGTTTATTAGAAGTTTTTCTTCTAATTTTTGAAAGAATTTTGTAATGTTCTGGCAAGCATTATGAGACACCCTATATTGTTAAAAGCAATATAAATAAAAACAAATCAGAACCAATGAAAATAAAAAGGTAAAACGAAAATACATATACCTACCAGTATATATAAAAAATATATTCATATTTATTTATTTTCATATACAGGGTGTGCCATTTAACACTTCTGCTGCAATATCCCTGAAATGAAGAAATTTATTTTAGTTCCTTTAAAACTGGGGTTATTAGATTCCTCGAATAGCTTCAAATTGCAGTTAGAATTGTTAATTCATTTTTTTCTGTATAGATGGCGTGGTGATACTAAAAAATTGTGGGAAATGCTGTCCATCTGAAACATCGTTAAATTTTAAATATTTTTTTTTCCCAATATTTACTTGTTTTCAAGTCATGTTAACAATCATTATCATCATCAATATGCAATGTACGATGTAAGAGGAAAATCTATTATTTTATTTAAATCACACCGAGACAAAATATTCTTTAAATATTGTTATATATTGTTCACACCACAGACTAACTAACAAACAATAAATTATAAGAAACCAAATTATCATCTACAGAAAAAGTAACAGAAAGAATTTAAAATAATCTGCCATATCTTCTATAGGGTCCTGATAAACCGTGTTTTTAAATGACCTCATAGAAAAAAATCCAATGGGGTCAAATCTGGTGAACAAGCCGGCCGTTAGTACCTAACCACCTTCCTGGAAACCTCTGATTTAAGTATTCTTGCACAGCATTAGTATTGTGGGGGGGCCGGTGCTCCATCCTGTTAGAACCATAAATCTACTGTTTTTTTATAATTTATTGTTTGATAGTTAGTATGTGGTGTGAGTAAAGTCATTATAACAATGTTTTAAAAGAATATTTTGTCTCAGTATAATTTAAATAAAATAATAGATTTCCACGTTCCAGGGATTAAAAAATTTTTTAGTATCGCCACGCCGCCGCCGTCTGTACAGAAAAATTTGAATTAACAGTTCTAACTTCAATTTGAAGCTATTCGAGGGATCTACGAACCCCAGTTTCTGGAACTAAAATAAATTTCTTAATTTCAGAGATATTAGCAGCGGGAGTGTTAAATGGTACACCCTGTATATATCTAAAGGAAATAAATATCCTTATATAGAATATACAACATTGACCAGTATTTAAAAATATATATACTGATATTATATCTATTATTTTCAAAAAGTAGCATCGATTAGGGGTAACATTTTGATTTAAAAATGATATTATGTGACACAAAAATGATTGCTGTAAATTGTATATTGAACTGATATCAAGTCATGAAAAACAGAACTATTTAGAAATATTATGTAAAAATTTATTGGAAAAATCACGGAAATCAAATATACAAAGAATAATATTCCAAAAACAAGGAGGAGAAATCAGTAATAAAAAAGTAAATGAAGAAGTGCTTGATGAAGATAAAAATAATTAACTATGTTTTTAATTTTTCAATTACAATACAACATTTTTTATGCAATTATTTTCTTAAAAACTTGCTACATGTTGATTGTAACATTATTTAGTAATTTATGTTTTTAACAATCAGTTTTAATAGTTTTTGTCTTCTTGTCACAAAAATGAAAACCATTTATTTTCAAAACATATTGTGGCATAGAAATTGACTATTTATGAATTGTACTTGACATAGTTTCTTCATGATAGATAATTTTCAAATGCTCTGTGCTACAAAACGACGTAAAATCATCTCAAATGTCTGTAAAATTGTTTCCAATTTCTAATTTTGAACTCAAACGGTTGAACAATTAGTATATTAAAACATTTGAGCAATATTAATTAAAAACAAACCCAGTCTGTGACGTCATTGCTAAAAATTTAGGAAATATCAAAACCCAAACAACAAAGTTTTTATCTCTTAAAAAGCTTAATTTTTCACGATTAGACGATATACGCAATTTGCGATAAACAAAGGTATTTAAGAAATAAAGATTTGTTATTTATTTGGTTTTTAATCATGGCAACATGATCTTGTTATTGACAAATTATTCTGTAATCATTGTATTCGCAATATACTGCTTCAAGATGCTAAAAAATTGACGCAATTTGCATGCAACCAAATTAATACGTCTCTGGTAAATCCCTGAAAAATGCTGTATATATTTTTGAATTCGTATTCATCCTTAGTACATTCCAGCACATCTCAGTAGTTTTAAAGAAATCTTCGTACCTCCCCAAAAAATCCCAGTATCGGGTGTCCTAAAATTCACGCAACATTTGAATTTTACGCCATTTTTGGGGTAAAGTGTTGTCAACGTAAAAATTGGCAGCGTGACAGCCGAAAGTTCAAAATATGGTTGAAATAGTGATTCAACTTCATCAACTGTAAAGAGATTAATAATTGAAAAATTCAGGAAGATTGCATCAATTAGTGATCTTCAGCACTCTGGCCGTCCTTCAACAAGTCGTTCAACAAAAAACATCGAAGCAGTTCGTGAGAGTGTTGCTGAGAGTCCCTGAACATCAATTCGATACCGCAGTCAAGAATTGGACATTTCAAGAAGCTCTGTACAGTGTATTCTCACGAAAGATTTATATCTTCATGTTTACAAAGTTCAATTGACTCAAGAACTGAAGCCTACTGATCACGCAAAGTGTAGAGTTCGTTGAATGGACTATGGAACAACAACTAGCGGATGCTGATTTTTCGAACAAAATCGTCTTCAACAATGAGGCTCATTTTTATGTTGATGACTTCGTTAATCGACAAAATTGTTGCATTTGGGGTTCAGAAAATCCACGAGTGATTGTTGAGAAACAAATGTATCCACAACGTATCAATGAATGGTGCGGATGTTGGCCTGGAGGCATCATAGGTCCATTTTTCTCCGAAAATGTGGCTGGTGACGCAATAAACAGTTAATGATGCTCGCTAACGCGACATAATAATCCAGTTTTCTGTGCCTAAATTGCAAGTATGGAGGTACACGACATGTGGTTTCAACAAGACGACGTCACAAGCGATACAGCCCGAGAAATAATTCAATTAATGCACGGGTCAATTACTGGTCGTATTCCGTTTTGGTGATCAGAATTGATCTTGCAGATCATGAGATTTAACGCTGTTGAACTTTTTTTTGGTGGTATTTTGAAGTCTAAGGTGTATGCCAACAAGCCTACGCCCTGGAGGAAATTGAGCGCTGTATAAACAAAATTCAGTCGCCTTGATGCAAAACGGTCATGGAAAGTTTCGACAAAAGAGGGCGTATGTGCCAGCAAAGCCGATGAGGTAATTTGCCCGGTTTGCTATTCTATACATAACTCTGTATGTACTTTATAAATCAATAATTTACAATTTACCTGTGTTTTCTGTCAAACTTACTTCTTGCGTAAATTTTGAGGCACGCTTTACATGCTCATAGGTGTGCACTATAAATCCCCTTCCTCGGGTTATGGAGGTCCACAATAGATTTTGTAGTAGAAATAGATAGTGTCCACTCCACACATCTACGATATACAATTTAAAACCAGACATATTCTAAATTTTTCGTAGTTTCATAAAAAGGCAATGAAGTAACCTCGCTGACTGTATACCCTGTATTTAACATAGGAAGTAAATTCGTATTTTCAAATTAATGATTATTATTCTCCCTTGAGTTTTCCTGCATCTTTGAAGTAAACTGTAAACAAACTGGGAAAGCGTACCTACGTCAATTACCTCGCAATCTGTTCACTCGAACCCAGCATTTATATAGGCCTATTAGATACTCAATTAAATCGGTACGCATCTCCTTTTAGCGGTTCTGTTTGGTATATTAAGTGTTAGACCTCCATTAAGCGAGTCCAAATTGAATTACCACTGCCTACTTATCCATTATCTGCGATTGCCTTGCCCCGCGGACCAGTTCGGTTTCGGTTCCAGTTGCTCCGTAGTAATAAATCGGTTTTTCAATAACGCAATTAGCCTCATTTCGGGAAACGTGAATCCCGTTTACGGAGCGGGTGAATAGCGTTCAACGCCATTGGAATTATTGCCATTATGAAATATTAATTGGGGCTGTATATCGCGCACAGATGGGAGCTGGCCTTTTGAATAATTCATCGTTTTTCCATAAGCACTCCATTTGTTTGAATCTTTTGTTTCGCACATAAAGAAGTTGTTGAATAATTTATTCGAACGTTTTAACTGAGCCCCTTCTTATGTTTGGTTTTAAGCGGCCCTAAGTGCTCGGATAAAATAACTACAGTGTTCGAAACGGTGTTGCTGTTTCTTAAATTAGTACAGCAGGTGGAAAGAACGATAATAGAAGCTATATCATCGTAACAGGGACATAAAAAATGTGAAATATGAAACGTAAATGGGTATATTATTAATACGTGATTGGATACTGAAAACCTTGAAAGTTGTGAAAATGCAAAAATCATGGATTACATTGAGGATTTAAGGCCACGATGTAATAACAAAAAACTCGTAATGTATTTGCTTAATCCTTCTCTCACCAGACGGCGATAAAAACATTTCGTTAAACGCGCTAATTTTGTGGTTTTTACTACAGTGGTAAATGTAGTTTTCAAACTTCAGGAGTTCTGGATTGGAATTCTACCTGCCTAGACCGATCATTTTTTTTTTGGCTTACTGTTTTTTATAATTTACTTTAATACTTTTAAATCTGCGAATTTCACTACCAGATAAATTCATTTCAGTTCAAATTTATACGGAGTCCTCGAGAAAGTTTGCATTTATAAAAAAACATTTCAGGTATTTTGTAAAAAATCTCAACTTAACCCTTTATTCCCTGAAAACTTTTTCATTAAAAAATTGAGGTAAAAGTTAAGGATGTTACTTTATTATGTTTCTAAAAGGTAAAAAATTTAAAAATATATAATTTTTTAAAAAACTTTTATTATGCAATGTAACCACTAGTAAATTGTTCACTCCAAAAAATATGAATTTGAATACTACATATTACATAAAAGATTTTTTAACTTTACTTTTTATGATACAACGAAAAACAGTTTTTTTTTTTTCAGTAAGGCACAATCCAACATTACACGTCTCCCATTCCCACCTGGTTCTGTGAGGATCTCTACTAGTGCTACAAAAGGCACATCGTCTGGATGTCCCGTGCTTTGGCATATGCAAACATTGTTCAAACCGTTTTTCATAGGGCACAATTGGTTTGAAATGACTCATTGTAACTGTAGGTGAAGAATTCCTACTCCGCACGTTTTTTTCACCAACGACTCCGATTAAACCTGAAGCTACAGATAACCTGAAAAATTTCAGGTTTGGAACCGCGCACTGCGCTTTTTGTTGAAACAGAATAAAAGAATTGAGAACGCATAAATCTATGAAATGCCAAATAATTCGGTGCCACCATTTCTTAGATTTGCGGTCAATCTCATAAACAGATTTCAACATATCTGTTTTATCAACATAGCCCATATGTTGGTTATATTCCTTGACCATCATTGGGCAGGCTATGACTTGTGAGTTTCCGTCTTTCTGCTTTCGGGCAACAGTCGCTTCTGTTGAAGGATTCTGATGATTTCCCAAAAAGTGAACTATTTTTCGGTCCCTCCACTTTATAAATGCCAGTCCATCTTTGCTAACCCTCCAGTCAGATTGTCCTCGGGTCTGTAATTCTTTGTCAGATTGTAAGTCATTTGGGACATCTTTTCGGTTAGCCCTGACTGTGCCGCATGCATAAGTAAATTCTGCTTGAAGTGTCTTCTGTAATGGCACAGAGTTGAAAAAGTTGTCAAAGAAAACGTGATAACCTTTCCCTACCAAATCTCGCGTCAAATCTAAAATAACCCTTTGGCCCAAGTCTTTTTCAGGTTGATTATTAATTTTTCCAACATATATCTGAAACTGGCAGACGTATCCATTCTCGTCAGATCGAACCCAGACTTTATACCCTCGTTTGATGGGTTTTAGGGGCATAAATTGTTTGAGAAAACTGCGACCCTTAAAACGAATCATAGATTCGTCAATAGATTGATGTTTTGAAGGGGCGTAAGAAGAACGAAAGGTTTCAGATAAAGTATCCAATAAAAAGCGAACTTTGTACAACTTGTCATAGTTTGGTGAGTCACGAGCAGGCATCACTGAATTGTCTGCTAAATGCACATTTCCCAGAAGCCAAGCAAACCTATCTCTAGACATTGCTGAACCTATGTAGTGATCTCGTAGTTGTTCCCTAGACGACCAGTAATCACAATAACTGGGCAACTTTTTAATTCCCATCAAGATATTTATTCCAATGAAAATTTCGATCTCTTTGGCAGAAGTTGGTGTAAATGTAGAGTCTCCACCACGTTTTTGTAAGGCATATAGATTCGTTTCAAACACGATTTTGTCAATTAAAGTTTTGGGAAACAAGTGTAAAAAAAAATCAACTGGCCTCTCCAGACCATCTGGAACTTTAGGACCAGTTTCCTCCGTAAACTCCTTGATATTGGTAACGCAATACTCCGCTGACTTGGTCCAGATTGTCTTTTTGGCTAGTTCCCTATCTCTCAAAAGAGAAAGGGGAATATAATCTTCCTCGTCATCAGTAATATTCTCTGTATTGTCGGCTCTTGGAAGCTGGTCTGGCTGGTCGTCTACAAATATTATTGGCAAATTCGATATGTCAAACAAATTGTCATCGTGCATTGTCTCATCTTCGTCACTACTCGGCTCCTCTGACTCGCCATCTGAAGGAATAGTCTCCAATAGTGTAAATAAATTATCTGCCGACATATTCTCTAGCTCTCTGTATGAATACACTTTTTTTTCCTGAAATAATAAATAGTGTCCTAGTGGTTTCAGCATGAAACCGGCACCGTATATCATGAATATAGTTACTGCAATTTAAAAATTATTGATAATAAGGTGCCTTTATCATAAATACAAATGTTATCAACATTGTAAAAACAAAAAAACTTACTTGCCATAGCGAAATAATGTAAAAATCACAGGATTTGCGTATAGTCTTTGGCACTAACCGACCGCTCTACAACAGGTGTTATTACCGACTAATACCTAAATGAAAATGGCGAAGCGCGGTAAAGTTTAAGTAGGGGGAGCCTCTATACGTTATGTCTTTGTGTTGGTTTCAATCAAATACCACTGGAAACGTAGCGAAAAATTATTGTGTCTGTGGTTTTATAGTGAAACCACTAGGGAACAAAGGGTTAATACTCGAAACATATACAGAGTGACCCATTTGAAAGCGGGCCACCCTCATAACATTTTTATTTATAAAGTGATTTTGACGTAATTTTTTTTGAAATATAGAGGGGGAAAAGGAGTATTTTGGGGCCAAGCGACGTCCGGTTTTTAAAACTAAGGCCTACTAGATCACATTCAAAGCCTGAAAAATCCAGAATATATATTAGCGATTCTTTTAGAAAAAATCTGCGTACGCCACTGGATTTGGTGTCCCCTGAAATGAAACTGTACCAAATTTCACGAAAAAATATTCAACATTAACGATTCTACAGCCAAATTGCTGTCAAGTTATTTATTATGCATTAAGAAGCTTTTTGTCTAGTAACCCATTCAATAACAAATCAGTCGCAACAAATAATTAATAACAACATTTAGTAGACATCCTTATATCAAAATACAATGAAACAAACAGAAAAACAAACGAGAAATGAACATAACATTCTTTTGTTCAATGACTTGTCATCTGCGACTTAAGTAATTGCAAAGCCTGCTATTAGGAATATTGTTCATCATTATGGAGCTGCATGTTCTAATATTATTATTAGAACATGTTTAAATAAAACAAAGATTGCCACTATTATGAATAACAGGGGTCGACATTTATTAAATTTTGTTTAGTGACGAGGCAACATTTACAAAAATATTCATACAATTAAATGGAGACTTAATTGAAAAATGTAGAATTGAAAGTTAATTCATGTGTGTTAATTTTATTTTATTTTATTGTTTTTTGTAAATTTTATGTTCATTTCTCGTTTGTTTTTCTGTTTGTTTCATTGTATTTTGATATAAGGATGTCTATTAAATGTTGTTATTAATATTTGTTGTGATAAAAAGGTTCTTAATACATCATAAACAACTTGACAACAATTTAGTCGTAGAATCGTTAATGTTGAATATTTTTTCATAAAATTTGGTACAGATCCATTTCGGCAGACGCCGAATTCAGTGGCTTAAGCAAATTTTTTCTAAAAAAATCGCTAATATAGAATCTGGATTTTTCGATTTAAGAGATATTTCGAAAAATTTATTTTCAGCTGTTCATTTTTAAAGAGTTGTAGCCCCTTAGAAGGTATTTACTGCTTATATTAACGTTTCCTTTATTTTTAGTGGAATATTGCTGATTAATTTCGGGGCATACGCTAGATAAAAAGTTATATTTAGAACAGAATGAAAGAATATTAAATATAGTATAAAAATAACATCCATCCACAAAGTTGGATGAGATGATAAAATTAATCTACTATATTCAGCAAATTCATTATTTATTAATGAAAGTACGTCGTTCATTTGTTATAACGATAATGTTGACAACTTCCGGCAAATCCGTAACATGAAAATGCTTTAATTGAAAATGTTCTAAAATACAATTAATTCAATAAATAAGACGTCAGTTGTTTATAGCATTTTTCTAAATTAACTTGCTATGTTAATTCTTATGTTACAAGTACCTAATACTTTCCAAAATTTTAAACTTTATAATACGCTCCTGGGACC
The DNA here is from genome assembly GCF_000390285.2 of Anoplophora glabripennis. NCBI lineage: Eukaryota > Metazoa > Arthropoda > Insecta > Coleoptera > Cerambycidae > Anoplophora > Anoplophora glabripennis. Next base: position 761,546 of record NW_019416311.1, read on the forward strand.
GCTAGCAAATGTCCAGATCTATCTAGATTTATCTGTCATTTGTGTGGTGGCGACAATTTATTTCGCGGCTTTATTACAGCTATGCCTTCAAGCAATATTCACACAACGTTGACTCAACTGTCATTTGCACAAAATTTGCAGGCGTGTTTCATAGCCTGCTTCTATTTCTTGATCTGTCGCAGATAGGTAATTAGATACTCTAATCGAAGTTCTCGTTTTCAGCGATGATGTGTATTACTATTACTGAGATCTATCAAAGGCAAGCTGCCATGGGCGGCGTATCCGTAGCAATACTTTTTATTTTGTCGTATTTGCTCTTATGATCATTTCTCTTTCTGCATGCAGGTAACTCTGCATTGCACTCTGTTGCCGACACTTTATAGGTTATAGAAAATTCGTATGATTTTAAAGCTACAAGAAGAAAGTGAAGGAAGAAACTGAGAAATAGAAGACTATATACCTTTTGTAGGTCGTGAAAGTGTGAAAAGACCGATATATATCTTGGGAAAACATAATATTCAAAAACTTAGGTAAATGTATTACTGCCACTTTTTGGAAATGTATTTGATACTAATCCAGAAAATTAACATTTGTAATAAGTCTGATAACTTTTTGCATTCTAAATATTTGTATGGCAAAGGTGAATTTCTCCAAAGGGTCACACCATAACAGAGGTAGTCAAATAAAACAAAATAAATCTGTAGAAGAGTATTCTGACTAAAATCAGGCTTTAACCATAGTTAAACCCATAGGTAAAGTATAAATGAAACAATAGTTTTTTCTCCATGAGGCAATATGGGGAGACCAGCACAATCGGTACCCAACAATCAACAACAGAACCACTGGAATATTATAGTCAGTAGAAATAATTATACACTGCATTTTATCTAGATTTAGACTAATATTGTTATTTACAAGCGACTGATTACTTTTGTTTTCCAATTTCTGGACCGTACATTGAAAAATATAAAAGCAAATCATTTAAATAAAGAATGAAAAGCCGAAGCCTAAAACAAAACCTTTTGTTAAGCCACTATCAATTACATTAATATCAAATCTGTTACTTTTTAGCGTGACAACCTTCTGGTTGTAGAGTATGAAAAATCTAGACACCCCTCTAATACCATACCAAAAGTTTCTTCATAAGAAGATCCTGAGAAGTGCCATATGCTTTACCAAGGTCATATAAGGTAAACCCAACTAGCTCATCATTCTTAATACTTCAACCACATAACTTACGATATTAGAAATACCACACACCACAGATAATCCTCAACTGAAGCCGACTTGATCACTACATGACAATTCGTTTGTTGACTACACTTGTATTTTATTTCAACATATTTTCTTTCTATATTTATGTATGTAGCTTTAATTAAAACAATAATTATCTAAATATATTTTTTTGTAACAATTTGTAATAGGTATGTATTTTTTTCAGTACCCAATACAATTTCTAGAAAATTTGTAAACAAAGATATATTTTAAAAAATTTTCAGCAATAATATGGTAGCAAAACCTATAATATATAGAAATTTTCATAGAAAATCTATAACTTTTATTTTTATAGAGATTTTGCTACAATTTATTAAACATATTCATAGAATAAAATAAATGAATATATTTAACAAAAATTTTGTAAAATTAAATACAACATTTTAAATACAATTCGTTGGTAATATCTGACTGAAGTTGCAGTCAGTCATAATTTATATACAGGGCGATTCAGAACTTCTCCATAAAAATTTTTTTGAATGTACAGGGGACTCTTACAAATACAATTTTGTAAATAAAAAATCAAAAATGCCAGTTCGAAAATGATTTAGATATACGCTTCTGTACGGCACTGGAAACTGGTCCACTGTAAAACTTGACTTGCATAAGGCAAAGCATGCAGTCGGCGACCGACACGGCGGCAAAATGTAATAAAAAATGAACAGACAAAAAATTTAAAGAATTTCTTTCTTAAGGAAAGAAATAAATAAAATTTTATAACACCTATTTTATATCAGCAAATTCAACTGCTGTTGCCGCTATTGTTATTATTAATTATTAAAATTAATTTGTGATTTTAATTAACAAAATAATTTGACATACCCGATGTTACAACAACTGTTGAAAATTTTGTCCACCGACGTGTCAACATATTTAGACCCGTCTTACCCAGTTTCTACGAATTAACATAAATGTTGTCTTATTTCACCATAACACAAATGCTTCACCACATCACCATAAATTAAAATGATATCCATCAACTAAGAGTTGCTGTAAACGTAAGCCATTTTTGACACTTAAAAAACTATTGTAAACACAATCGCAAAATGTTAACCCTAAAATAAAATCAGATTTCAGTATGAAAATACTACAACTTCAATAATTTTCTTCTCGGAAATTATAAGGATTTTATAAGAAATGTTTCTACGATATTGACTCCATTTTTAATGACACATGTATTCCCTGTTTTTTTAGATAAGTTATGAATCACTCTTTATAAATTAAAATCTATGGTGTTACAATTATTTGCAAATTTTTTATATAATTTTTCTGTGTACAGTTTATAAAGATTACAGATGTAAGCAATTAATATTTTTCATAATACATTGTCCTCCTTATAAAGAGTAACATAAAACTTCAACGACGCAGTCAAGTTTTTGCTCCTCAGACATGAAATATGCCCAGCTAAATCTGATGCCGCGTTCAGCCCCTTTGTCTGGTACATAATAGAATTTCGGTTGATACCACATAAGCTTCAGTAAATCGAGTTTTAAACCAGAGATAGGTTTCTGTAATAATAAGTCGGGGAGATGGTTACTTTCCTAAGCAAGATGAAAAGATAACAACGAGCAGACAAATTGTAATGACCAGAGTTTGGCAAAGTGTGTACCCAGCCGAAACTAGTTTCTGATGAAGCAGAAACATGAAAATTGCGCTTCCGTAACTTCATTAAATTGACTGTTTATACACGGAAGCTTTTTCTAATGCATTTAGGAAGCATTTCATGGAGGACGGATAAACTCAGGTGTCCCAAAATTCATGCAAGATTTGAATTTTGCCCAATTTGTGCGGTAACGTGTTGCCAAAAAAAAAATGCAGCATAACGACTAACAGTTGAAGGTTATTAAAAATGGAGCGCTACGCGAAAGAACAACGCGTTTTCATTGCTGAGCTAGAGTTCGCAATTTTCCTAGAAAATATGGTCGGAATAGGCCTGGCCGTCCTTCAACAAGTTATTCACAAAACATACATCGAAGCTGTTCGTGAGAGTGCTGCTGAGACTTTAGGACCATCAATTGGGCATCGTGGTCAAGAATTGAATATTTCGAGAAGCTCTCTATATCGTATTCTCACGAAAGATTTGCATCTTCATGCATCTTACAAAGTTCAATTGACTCAAAACTGAAGCCTACTGATCGCACAGAGCGAAGAGAGTTCGTAGAATGGATTATAACAATATATAACAATATTAACAATAAGTGGATGGTGATGTTTCGAACAAAATCATATTCAGCGATTCAATCGACAAAATTGTTGAGAATCAAATGCATCCACAACATGTCGCTGTTTGGTGCGAAATTTGGGCTGGATGTATCATCGGACCATTCTTCTTTGAAAATGAAGCTGGACAGGCAATAGCTATTAGTGGTGCTCGCAATATGATAATCCAGTTTTTTGCCTAAATTGCAAGCGAGAAACAATTAAATTATTGCACGAGTCATTTCCTGGTCGTGTAATTTCCCGTTTTGGTGATCAGGAATGTCCGCCTAAATTATTTATTTATCTATTTATTTATTTATTTGAAGTACATCAATCCAGACAATTTCAAATCCAATTAAAGGGCAGGAGACAATAAAAGATTACATAAAAAGTCATAACTACAAAATGAACACAAAATAGTTAAAATTGTAACTTATAAAATTATGGACAGGTTATAAATATAAATTTAAAATACACCGTCTTATAGTATTGACGGTACAGTTTAAAATATCATAGTTGGTATGACAATCATTTATATAATATGCACTCATTTTATAAGTTGGAGAATAGGCTATTGATTATTATGTCTTAAAAAGCAGGGTACCTACTAAGGAACTACAACGTTGATGGGTTTTTATTGCATGAATCGCTCAAATGGCTATTCAGAAAGAAAAAACCGCGGAGTGCTATTAAATTAGAGGGTGGAAATTGGAGATAGGGGTGAAAATGCAACCCTTACGTTTTTTTGAGTATATCTCTAAAACGAAGCGAAATTTGAAGGAATTGCATAGGAAAAATTTTGTAGATAATGAGATGTTCTATCGAAATTGCTTATTTAAAAAATTTAAAAAAATTATTTACTGCAAAGAAAGTTTAAGAAAAAAATGTAAAAAATTCAATTTTTTGTTTTTTTATATTTATGCAAATAACTTTTTTTCTGAGCAGCGATAGGTATAGGCATTGCTTCATAGAAAAAAAGTATATCAAATTTTCTACAAAATGATGAGTTATAAAAGTTTTTTCAATGAAAATAGTTATGGTCGTTCAAACTTTGCCATTTTTTTCGGTTTTTACTGAATTAAATAATTGACAAACCATTTCCAAGTTAGAAACGTGAACCTCATATTGAAGATTCCAGATAACGCGTATTCTAACTTTGGCCTGACAAATGCATTAAAGAATAATGTACGGGTAGAAACATACCCAAAATATCGCGAATTCCTCATAATAAAACCCAAATTCTTGTACTTAGATGTTAGATATAATAATCAATATGGTGAACAAAAGTCAAGTTTGCATCCAAGGTAACACCTAGATCTTTAAATTGTGTGCATCTATTTAAAATAATACTACTTATATTATAATCAAAGTGAATAGCAACTTTTTTTCTTGTAAAACTCATAACGTTACACTTCCGACAACTTTTGTTGTAAACGATAACAATCTTGTAATGATTCAATAGATGCAAATAGCTTCATGTCGTCAGCATATAAGAGAGTATGTGTCTCGATGTCTTTAAATATATCATTTATAAATATAATAAAATAAGAGAGACCGATCCCTGCGGAACTTCAGATGTCACTAACACGTCAATTGATTTGTAGCTCCGATATTGAACATTGAGAATTCTGTAACTTCAATAAGAATTTAAAAAATTAAGAAAATCTATTGTTAATCCCAAGTTTGATAATTTATGTAACAATGGCCCATGATCAAGTTTGTCAAAGGCTTTCGATGAATCTGTAAATATATATCATATCCGTTTGCCCATTATTATCCAAAGGATTAGCTATGGAGTTACTGATGGTAACAAGATTTGTTGTTGTTGATCTTCTAGAAATAAAACCATGCTGTGAATAAGATATATGCGCTTTTGAATGGAAGCAAAGGATATCATAAATAACCATTTCAAACAGTTCTCCAAAGTTACATAGAATAACTATTTGTCTACAATTTTCAATGTTCATTCTATCTCCCGTTTTTAAAATGGGACATATTTTTTACTTTTTCCATATATCAGGAAAAGTGACAGATTTAAAAGATAAATTAAAAATAATGCGAATTGGTAATGCAAATATAGGTGCAGTCTTTTAGTAAAAAAGCTGGAATTCCGTCAGGACCAGTTGATCAGTTGTTAATTTATTTTTGAAACTTTTAAGTACTTTATAGACATCTTGCTCTGAAATCTCTGGTATATTAAGTGATGACACATTGTTTATAAAATCTGGCTTAGATTCATCACACAGATGAATGAATAAACACAGATTGAAAAAAGTGAGCAAATGCATCTACTATACCATGTGTCTCATTAATGATATTATTATGATAATTCATTGAATTAGGTATACTAGAGGTGTATTTTAAGTATATAAAAAAGACCAAAAATTATGCGATTTAACTCCGCTGGACTTTTTTCTTTGGAACCTTCTGAAGTGTAAGGTTTATGCCAACAAGCCCACGACCACCCATGCTTTGAAGGAGGAAATTGAGCGCTTTATCAACGAAATTCGGCCGCATTTATGTAAAACGGTCATGAAAAATTTCGACAAAGCCGTGGAAGTCATTTATCCGATATGCTAGTTATTGGGTCGTTGTCTACAGGAAGCTGCGGCTAGTTGACCAAACCCTAGCAGTTCTGATTCGATGAATTTCGACAGCACTAACCGTAGATAACTTGAAATTATAACAATTTTTGAAGATAACACTTTTATTTGTCTTAATTACAGCGTTGGGCGAAGTTGAATCTATAATCGTCCTTCTGAGCGGCTGGTTGGGGTATTTATACTATTTATTATCAGCTAGCAACTCAGCAGGCGATTTTCCATTGTCAGCAGAATAATAATAGACACTTATAAGTAAAGAATTGTTATAAAACAATATATGAATAATGTGAAAATATATATACAGGGTGTTCGGATAACATGCTATAATACTTCTTATCAAAATTACTTCTTACGTGAATTTTGGGATACCCTTTATTATGCTCTATTATAAAGGTCACCATTCATAATTCTTATAGCTGGAAAATGCGCAATTATATCTTTATCCCTGTTCTAGGTTTTTCCAAAATTAAAGTTTCCCATAAAAGAGTTGGAATTTTATTATAAAAATACAAAAGTTTCTAAAGTCGATTCAAATGGAATTGTTCAAAAATTGTTTCAAACTATTTTACAGTTGTTTTCAGCACTACCTATATTCTTTCTTAAGTACATTATTTGATTAATCCATAGGTAATAAAAAATGTAAATAATGCCTTATATTTAATTTGACATCAGTCACCTTTCCACTGGAACAGATATGTAGTTATTTTATTGTTGGTTGCAATAAATCAAATGTTACGAAATTGCAAAGAAACTGTCTTTTAAAAACGAAAGAATATATCAAAGAAATATTATTCTGAAAAAAGCAAAATTCAATTTATTTTATAATTCACAAAAGCACTAGACAAGAACACTTTTTACGCATACAAGTTTTAAATATTTTAGTTCTTTAAATAAGAAAAAGCGAAATTTTATGAATTGATTTATGAATTGATGTCATGTTTTGTTCTCTGTTTATTTGTGTGCTTTACCACCTGCGCAAAAATAAAAAAATAATGAAATAACCCTTGCTGAAAACGGATCAGTCAAGCGTTATTTTTATCGAACAATTTTTGCCTTAATAAAATTCTGAAACAGGCAGACAAATATAAAATATCTATCTACACATGATTTAAATCAGTTACCGTTTCGAAAAATCAAATATTTTAGCACAAGGGTTTATATAATTCATTTTTTGTATTTTTGTTTTCACAGGTGGTAAACTAGTCAAATTATCAGATAAAAATAAAAATTATAACTATGCCACATTCTAATAACTGAAATATTTATGTTACGAACAAATATATTTACCATCTATGTATCATATTTCAATACTGACTTTTATATTTTGACATGTGTTCTATGAGTAAGAAATACACTTCTTTCAAAATGAAACAAATAACGCCAAACCCGCCTGGCTTAACTGTATTCGAGTATATCACAAAGCGTTATGAAGAGCCCCAGTTGTGGCATTATTAACATCGGCCCTTCTTTCTCCAAACCTTCCAATATTCCCCTGCACAATTTGTTTCCCAGAAAATATTTAATTCCGATATTCCCCCTACACCATTCCTGCTATATTTTTTGATTCCATAGACTATATCACATATTATTCGTCGGCGTTCATAATGTCACAGAAATGAAAAGACTTGTTTCCTAAAATTTGTCTTTTATTAACAACTGCAATTTAAAGATTTTCTCTTTTAAAATGTCAATAGAAATATTTGATAATGGTAGCAGAAATGAAAATATCATTTACAGAACGATAATACAAAAGATAAAGAAATATAACAAAATATTTACTTTATTTTGAAATAAAATCATATCGTATCGTATCTTTATAATATGTAAAGAAAAAAAACTGAATTTTTGGCTTATATTTTTAGATTTTCTGCCTTTAGGAATTAGGTCTTCTGAATACATGGTTAAAATTAATAACATTATGACTGAATCACTCTGCATATACAGGGTTAGGTTAAAATCCTCATTTCTTTAAGAACTAGTTTACAGCTTAACCAAACTCATCTTGTCCATGAAATGCGCAGATCAAGAAAAGAGGCCGCAGTAAGAGTGACAAAGACAATAGTAGGGCAGTCGGTTCAAGCAGAAAATGAGCTCCGGTGCTAGTCGGGTAACATAGTAATTGTGCAATTCAAACTTTCGTTTCGACAGTATATCTGCCTCATTAAAATTGGTTATCTTTTAACTGTTACTAGTTGCGCATCAAGTCTCTAGTGTTGCTAAAAATTGTCAGTAACGTCAAGCTTTCCCTGCTACAATTGTATTTTCAGACAAAGCCATTTTTCTCGCGGCGGAATTTTTAATTTCACAAAACGCGTTGTCCCTTTGCGGAATTAAATCGAATGGACAGTTATTTCTGGATGTGTTTAGGAAATTTGATGCATGGCAGAGAAATTGATGATGTTGAAGAAACAATCGCTTAATACGAGAAGAGGCAGATGGTAACATAGAACAATCACTGGGATGCGTCTTCTGAGAATACAATTCCAGAAGCTCGCAACATGTTTATCTTTTTTAACTTTCTTGGTATCATATCGTTTATTAAGGTCCTTAAAACAAAATTTCCAAGTTTGTAAAATTCCTGTATACGTGTTTAATATGTGAATATGTAAAATATACAACAAATTAGAATAGCATATGGCTTATTCTAGGTATATAGAGTAGATTTGCGGAATTAAATCCATTGGACATTTATTTCTGAATGTGTTTAGGAAATTTGACGCATGGCAGAGAAATTGATGATGTTGAAGAAACAATCGCTTAATACGAGAAGAGGCAGATAGTAACATAGAACAATCACTGGGATGCGTCTTCTGAGAATACAATTCCAGAAGCTCTCAACATGTTTATCTTTTTTAACTTTCTTGGTATCATATCGTTTATTAAGGTCCTTAAAACAAAATTTCCAAGTTTGTAAAATTCCTGTATACGTGTTTAAGATGTGAATATGTAAAATATACAACAAATTAGAATAGCATATGTCTTATTCTAGGTATATAGAGTAGATAGCTAAGTTGGAACAGTCATTAAGGTAAATCAGTATAGAGTGGCTCTCCTCAATATAGGTGACCTGACATTAACTGGTTTAAACAATTAGCAATTAGAGATAATCGTTTACACGACACTCTGATGTAGATGGTGTTACCATAAAATAGGAGTAGCATGTTGATAAAGGTTTCATATGTTGTAAATTACTCCTACTGAACAGCACGTGAATATAAACTGACAAACAAAAAAGGAATTGAATAACCAAACAGATGATATTGATTTATGAAGTTGTCAAAAAAATTATCTTCTGAGTTTTCGAAATCACCTTTTTATGTGCTCTTTTCCAAATGTTTTGCTTTATACAATACACTCTCAATATATTTAGTTCCTGTGTATACCGGCCTTAATACAAATCAGATCACAATCTGAAAAATATTCAAGTAAAGCCACCCAAAGTTTTAGAATTACACCTACGCTTCATAGACAGATCACAAAGGTTAGGTTCTATAAATCTTCAGCAACTAATGATGCTTGGTTCAAAGATAGGGTTGTAACAATTTGCATTTGTAACAATTTTTCATCCCCTCCCTCCCAGTTTTAGTATTACATCTACACTTCATAGACAGGTCAAAAAGGCTACGTTCTATAAATTTTCAGCAACTAGTGGTGCTTAGTACGTTCAAAAATAAGGTTGTAACAATTTGCACTTGTAGCAATTTTTAATCCGCTCCTTCCCAGAGTTTAGTATTACCTATACGCTTCATAGACAGGTCAAAAATGTTACGTTCAGCAACTAATGGTGCTTGGTACGTTCAAAAATTGGGTTGTAACAATTTGCACTTGTAACAATTTTTAATCCTCTCCTTCCCAGAGTTTTAGTATTACATCTACGCTTTACAGACAGGTCAAAAAGGATACGTTCTATAAACATTCGACAACCAATCGTGCTTGGTACGTTCAAAAATAGGGTTATAACAATTTACACTTGTAACAATTTTTAATCACCTCCTTCCCTGCATATCTGACAAGAATGAATAATGAAGTACATAACTTATTTGAATGGTTATGTTTAAATTAGTTGAAGCTTAATACATAGTGATATAACCACATGTGTAGTAGTTGACACAAAGTCTAATTGTAAGACATATTTTGCTGGCAATAATGTTCTAAAGATAAACAATACTCGACCCGAATTTGTAAACCAAATTAAAAACTTGGGTGTAATGTTGGACATTTGTTTGATTTCTGTGTTGATAATTTGGGTAAGAAAATAAGCAAAAAATATCATAAGAATTATTAAATTGTGTCAAAACAAAAAAAAAACTTAATAACTTATCCGCCTTTTAATTACTGTTTTTCGTTAATCATAGGCTGCAATAAAATATTTATAGATACAAGTATTGCAAAATAAAACAATTTGTTTTATGCTCGTCTGCAATCATTATTATATAGGGTGTTTCATAATATATGCGCAGGACTTCAGGATGTGATAGCTCGTCCAAAAATTTGAAAAAAAGTTAGTATTAACTTACCTTCTAAAATGCACAATTTTCGAGATACAGGGTTTTGAAATTGTAAAAAAAAAAATAGTTTTTTGCGAATATCTCCGGAATCGTTTATCGTACAGAAAACAGCTTTTGTAAGCATTTACTACTCATAATAAGTTGTGTTCTGTGCGAGAAAAAAATTTTTTTCAGTCATAATTGGTGAAGATTTTGAAGGGGAAGTGGGTGTTTTTCTCCCCAACTTCTACGCCACTGGAAAAAGTACGGTTTTGAGACGCCCATTTGAACCGCCAATGTTTTCTACACAAAAAAAGTACTCTTGGTCATAAGCTCTAAAGTTGACCGTTTTCGAGAAAAATCTACTTTTATGTTGAAAAACATGGTCAATTTTTTGAAATAAAATTTTTTTACTAATTAAACAAAATTTATTTAATCGTTAGAACAAGTAACAAAACCAAACGTTAACTTCATAGTTGCAAAATTTAAAAAAAAAAAAATCGTACACAGTTAAATTAAATGTTGGAAATGTCCTCCGTTAGCTTCAATGCACGCAGCAATTCTTCGACGCATTGACTGTCTAACACGCAAGAAAATTTCCGGAGTGTTCCGAATTATGTCGCAAGATGCAACAATGCGTTCTCTTAATTGATCAACATTTTCAACTGGAGTAGCGTAGACTAGGGTTTTGAGATGGCCCCAAAAGAAAAAATCTAAACAATTAAGTTCGGGAGATCGCGGGGGCCAAGGGTGGGGACCTCCTCGACCGATCCAACGGTCTTGGTATTCGTCGTCCAAGTATTGGCGAGCAACCAAACTAAAGTGGGCCGGAGCTCCATCATGCATAAAGTACATGTTTTGTCTTACTTGAAGCGGTACATCTTCCAGCAGTTCCGGCAGTACTTCTTCTAGAAATTGTCGATAATCTGCACCGTTTAATCTGTTCGGTAAAAAATGTGGGCCTATCAAATGATCACCGACGATGCCAGCCCAAACATTCACGGAAAATTGTTGCTGATGATTGCCTTCTGCAATTTCATGTGGATTTTCTTCAGCCCATATGTGGTTATTGTGAAAATTGAAAATACCATCTCTCGAGAAAGATGCTTCATCGGTAAACATAACTTCGGCTCCAAACTGAGGATTTTGAGCTATTTTGTCTTGCATCCATCTACAAAAAGCCAATCTTGGCGGAAAATCTCTTGGCAATAAGGCTTGTACTCTTTGGATATGGTAGGGATACAAAAGTTGTCTTTTCAAAATTCTCCAAACCGTCGAGTGAGGTATGTTTAAGTTGTGAGCAATTTTTCTGGTACTTGTGATCGGATTTTCTTCAATTTCGTTGAGGACAGCCTCTTCTACTTGGGCATTTGCAGCTTCCATAGGCCGCCCATTATCAGCAGTATTCTTTTTAAAACTTCCATTTTCCCATAGTCGTTGGTGAATGCGTTGAAACAAGTTATGATGTGGTACTTGGCGATCACGATGTCTTTCTTGATACAACCGCCTTGCTTCTGCCGAATTACCGCTCGCCATTCCGTAAAGGTAATGCATTTCGCACATTTCAGCGTTTGTGTAATTCATTTTTACTTTTGTAATACAAATTGACTTTTCGCAGGTACAAACTAATTGTTATTTTGACAGGAGGTAGCTTTTGTTTTAAAATTTAAAGCCTACTTGATAAAAAAAATTATAATACATTTAGTAAAATAAAAATTTTATTTAAAAAAATTGACCATGTTTTTCAACATAAAAGTAGATTTTTCTCGAAAACGGTCAACTTAAGAGCTTATGACCAAGAGTACAGTTTTTGTGTAGAAAACATTGGCGGTTCAAATGGGCGTCTCAAAACCGTACTTTTTCCAGTGGCGTAGAAGTTGGGGAGAAAAACACCCACTTCCCCTTCAAAATCTTCACCAATTATGACTTTGAAAAAATTTTTTTCTCGCACAGAACATAGCTTATTATGAGTAGTAAATGCTTACAAAAGCTGTTTTCTGTACGATAAACGGTTCCGGAGATATTCGCAAAAAACTAAATTTTTTTTACAATTTCAACACCTTGTATCTCGAAAATTGTGCATTTTAGAGGGTAAGTTAATACAAACTTTTTTTCAAATTTTTGGACGAGCTATCACATCCTGAAGTCCTGCGCATATATTATGAAACACCCTGTATACGTCAATGTTAAGAACTTTAGGATGGATTTTGTTAAATACAGAGATATTATTATTATAATTTCTTTGTCACTACATGACGAAATAAAACAAGCTTTATATAAAAAATGGGAAATGTCTCCAACGAAAAGCTTTCCTCTAGACGAAGTACATTACTGAAGTCTTCTTCAGGAGCTGCTTTATTAAATTCAGTTGTATTTTAGTCTTAACTCTTCATTTACTAAATGTGGTATACCGCTGGGTGCATTTGGCGTGTTTCTTTTTATACGCTTGACGAGAGTAAAATGAGACTGGGGAGTCTGTCACATACAATTTTTTACAACGAATTGTTTTTCTGTTTATCCTCAGGCTCTAAAATTTTATATTCTAGACGTTCGAAAACTTGACTATAATGTCTGGAGACTTATTAAACTCTAAGAATTTTATTTTACCTGGACCGCTTTAAATTTTTTAACCTATAGTTTAAATCCTTTCACGTATCGAAAATGAGATTAGTTTCTGAACAGAGTCAGGAATGAACCAATGATAACACATTTCTGGAGACTTTGTTACCTCTGCGGAATAAATTTGCGTTCAAGATGAGATTATCAGACGCGCGCTGTTTTCGCTTCACACTAAAATGATTATAACGGCAAACCAAGAACTTCTAATTTGATTATAATGGCCAAAAGTCATCATAATCAAATAAAAATGTAATATATAAATTTTATCAGTTTGTTGCTCCAGCGATTTTAGAAAAATTACTCTGGCCAACAAATCTTTCCAACATTGTTTTGTGACTATTGATGTGAGTTATAACAAAATTCGCTTATTGAGATATTTTTATTTTTTAAATGTTTACTATTTACTATATTCAGCAATAGATATTGTATCTTCATATAAAGAATTAATCATTTGATAAATAAATTCAAATATTCTAAATTTGTTGAAACAGTCACTCTTAAAAAAAAAATATTGTGAGTGCCTCCATTTTATTTATATCTAATTCTTTTCATAACGGAGTGTGGTGTTTTTTAAGCAACCAAATAAGCAAAACAAGTCTTTATCAAAAGCCGTTTATTTTCAATATAGGGTGTAAAAAATACTCCACCAAACTTTAGTTGCTTATTCACATTACAAATTATAAAAAAAGTCTTACTTACCTATTTGTCCGAAAACGCTTCATATTCGTGATACATACAAAGAGTGGATCTCAAAAAATAGTGTTTTTTTTTCTAATTTACGGAAAAACACATGAATTTTTGTTTAAACGCAAATTTAGTTTTTGATTATCCATAAACCTATTGTTATATTTTTGTTTTGTAGTAAGTAGTAGGTAAGTAGATTTTCTGATTTGTTTATTTTTGTATATATGAATTTTATGTGAATTTTGTTTGTTTTTTTATTTATTTAATAATTACCGAGGCGCCAACAAGAACTTGTCTTGTGCAATCACATGAATTCAGAGCTAACTCCTCATCAGGGTGTGGTTTCCTTCGATTATTTTGATTATGTGCTTTTATAAATACAGAAGTTGTGAGGAATTGAAAAATTCAACTTAGCATTTTACAAAGAAATTATATTACAGTTTCAAGATATTTGGACAATTCAACAAATTTATTGACTTATAATACAACGTAATATTTAATAGCTATAATTTTCCACTTTATATTTTTGTTATGGAATGTGAAAATTTTTTGAATTATAGCCGACTTTTTGAAATTTTGGAAAATTTAATTTGAGTTTATTTGAATTCGTTTAACTTGATATTCTCAATTGGCCAATTACTAGAGTAGAAAACTCACGTTACATTTTAAAGTATTGCTGGTGACGGACTCGTATTCGGTTACTTCTTTCTGTGGTTGGTACTGCTGGTAGTGCAAACGTCTCGGTAGAAATGTGCTGAACGTAACCTGCTGTTGTAACCTTTCACTGCACTTCACAATTTTATTTTTGACAATTTTCTATTTTACACATTTGATTCCAGTAGGTATATGGTTCCTTGCGATAATTCGAACTGATGGAAAACTGTACCTCTTGACTGAATACTGTTTGACGTTTGTAACTTGGTAACTTACCTAATTCACAATTTATTTACTTAATTTTGACTTTCTTTTGTTTATTTTAGGCACAAATTAACGATGTTTTTTTTCGTCAAATTATGGAAGACTGGCTACTACAAGCATTGCTTTACTTTTTTATAAACTGAAGACAAATGAGGTTGCTACTATGGAGACGTCATATTAAATTTTTAACTGGAAATTATGGCTTCATGCATGTTTTTTGCAGCATGACTATTACATATTCTGATTTTACACATTTTTCTGTAAATTTTGATGCCTGTATCTTTTTTCTACGTTCATTTTCAAACATTCTACAAATTTTGCCTATTTTTTATTTTCCATACCTGTAAAACTGTTCACGACATTGATATTTACTTATTTTCACTTTTATGAACAGTCTTTTCCCGTTTGATTTGGCTATTAATTGAAATGTTTTTAGCTTCATCGTTTTTTGACAACTTCCAAAGTTTCTTGAAAAGTAAATTGGGATTTGAATACAGTTTTCATCGACTAGAAGATCTTTTTAACACTACACAAATTATTTTATAGCATACAGGTATATACATACCTTGCTCCACAAATTTTACACAAAGTTAAATCATGGGTTTGACATAGCTACATGAAGTTATACAAAAAGATTAATTTCGATTCCACTTATAAATATAGACTAAAGATATGATAAACTTTAGTCTTAGTTTTAGTTTATTGCATGAATTTTATTTATAAGTGCAACTCCTTTCTCCGTCGATGAACCTGTCAAAAATTTTAACATTTTTCAAATTTCCTCAAAGCAATGCTCCAATATGACATATACCTTTCCAAAAATGTACTTTATTGTACTTTATAACTTTTCTATGATATATTAGTGCATTTTCAACTTATTTATTTAAAAAATTTACATTATTTGCATTATTTTGACAGATTGATTTATTTCATTTAACCATTTTGCCTTGTCATACTCTAAACTCATTCTATATCTAATTTCTATCCTTCATTTTCTTATACTCAGTATACATCGCTATTATCAGTTTTCTCTATTTATTTCATGTGACTGTCAAAATTTAAAAATTTTTGGTTTATTTTACGTTTATTTATCGTTTCTACTCAAAATATCATAACAATATGTACCTACCTATGTACGTATCACAGTTTTTCTATACAGTTAGGGGCGTAGTTCCAGGGGTGCAGTCTTGGCTACTTTTTTTTGCCCAATTACAGTTGTCTCACTCTCTCTCTCTCTCTCTCTAAATATTGACTAAATTCGTTTTTTTTAACCGACATCCTGTAGACCGAAAAGAGCTTGATTACTCCGTTTTAAACGTTAATTATTATTATTTTCATTGTAATCAAGTTCATTTAATAATAATTCTTATTACCCTTTTTCAATATAGACACCCAACAACGAAGAAAGTTCACATCAATATTCGATACACATCTTCTAGATGTGTTTAAACAGAGATAAACCCGTCCGTATTTCATTACATCAAAAGCTTTGCAGGGGAATTCCGTATAAGGTACAGATATAAATTCAGCTGATAACAATGAGAATAATCCTAAAAATGTTTCTCCAGCTTCTATAGCCGGTTGGCCTAAAAAAATTTTCAAGCAAACGCTTTAATGAAATATCTCATATAGCACAAACCAGAATTTTACGTCTTGCCCCCCTACAAATTAATGTCGGATATTAAGAAATAACCGAGGGGGAAACATAATATTACAAACTTTAGAAGGGGAACAAATTGATGCCATTAGTGAAGACGCAGTACAAAAATAACAAAGCCAGAGGTAAGAGAACCTGCTTTATGACTGCCCTTTATAAGAAAATCTTTTCTGGGAAGATACTGCTCGGGTCTGGACTAATGGCGAGGGAGAAGTTCAATATTTGTCGTGCCACTTAAAGGACGAGTAGGTTTATCCTTCATAATTTGACAAAATAATGAATTATTAGCGACCACCATCTTTTAGCAAAATAAAACTTTATTTCCCTCTAATATTTTGCTCATATAGGTATTCTTGTTGTTACTTCTTGATTGTGCGATAAGATCGCAATAAAATGTTATATGCATGTAAAATATTTATAAACTATAGTTAATAACAATAATTGCGTCTTTATTTAAAAAAAATAAAATTTTCAGTGGCGGGAGTTTCACCGCGGAATTTTAGGAATTAATAACTTTTACTACATTTGCATTTAGTCCAAAAAAATTAGACGAAAATAGGGCCGAACCTCGGAATTGCATAAAGAAGGTTCGATTTTGATGGGACAAAGTGCGTTCTCTTCGTAATTGCATGTACATCAAAGTCTACAACGTCTCATACGGCGCTAATTTGTTTATTTATAAATAATCAATTATTATTAACAAATAATCGGCCAATCTTGATGCGGTAAAGCTCATTCTTCTTCTTATTAGTTGTACTTTAACTGTAAAGGACCCCCACCGATCTTCATTTGTTTATCGGTTTTTATTTGATTGTTATAAACAAATTAGACGTGATATCTGCGGTCGGGAGTAGGACTAGCCGATTTGGACGAGATGAACGTTGTTTTATATAGAAAGTTCAAGACCCTAATGCAGGAAGTGAATTCTCAAAAAGCTGAAGACCATATAGAACATGAATCATTATGAATAAATGTAATCCACTTCTCTTTGATTAAAAATTATCCATTCTAAGTCTTAGTTACAGATTGCACGTGTATTTTTTTATAATGATTAATTAGTAAAAAGAAACAAATGAAGATCATTCGGACCTTAACGGTTTTGGAATATCCCGGATGATGATCAAAGTGACTTATTCCATAAAAATCAGACTTTTATCGTCCAGCTCACAGATAACAGCCCGAATTTGTATATACTAATTCACTGAAGATCAATGAACAAATAAAAATCAGTCTGCCCTTAGTGGCCCTTAGTGGTTCTGGTTCACCTTGTAATCCAAATACGAGAAGAGCGTCGATTACCGCGTGAAAATCCCCCTCTCCCAGTCCGATTGCCTAATTTGCTCTTAATGATCGAATAAAAATCAATAAACAAATGAAGATCGGTGGGAGTCTCCCAAAGTTAAGGTACAACTAATCAGAAGAAGAATGGGCTCTACCGCATCAAAATTGGCCTCTTCCAACCCATGTAATATCCGAAATACGCTAATTTGTTAATAATAATTGATTATTAATAAATAAACAAATTAGCGCCGCATGAGACGTTGTAGACTTTGACCTACATGCAATTACGAAGAGAACACACTTCTCTGTCTCATCAAAATCGAACCTTCTTTATCCAATTCCGAGGTGAAATGCTAATTTTCCTGGACTAATTGGGAAATTTATCATGTCCTTATTAGTCAAATTAACAGTGCCAGCAAAGGTCAATAGTAGTGGCAATTAACGAAAATGCATAAACAAATTACAAAATGCTTTTTAAAAACGAAGTTTGATTGTAAACATTAAAAGAAACCTAATATACAGGGTGTTAATGAACTTTTGTCAAATATTTTTGCCACGTATCCGTTATGTCAAAATGCGGTAAATACACAGATTTGTGTTGAGTAAAATGTAATTTTAAAATCTGACTTTCCTCAACATTGCAAGAAGCCACCTTTTGAGAACTGCTGATTTTCATAGAAGATGTTCGATGTACCCACCAGCTGTTTGCACACAAGCTTCAGCGGGGGCACGTCGTTCAGGATATCTTGCACGGTACACTTGACAAGCTCTGTGGGCATTTTCGTTTGCTTCATCATAAATTATGACCATATCATAATATTCACGATTGCCAAATAAATGCGCCATTTTCAAAAGTAAACTTGGAAATAAGGCTATTAAATGTACTCTCGAAAAAACAGTACAATTTCTACAACAGTGTATGACAAATTAACTTTCGAATACAGTCCGGCGTCGTAAGAAACCTACAAATGCGTAAAAAGTGTTACAGAAGTACTCGCCGCGATAAAAAACATGTATTTCAGCAGTTCCAAAGCTGTTTTAAACACATTTTTAATTAGCTTTTTTCTCTATGACCTTAAACTTTCGATACAAATTTGTGACATCAGTTAACTCAATTTTTGTTCCTTTTTCACCCCCTTTAAATTTTTGACATATGGTCATTAACACCCTGTATATTTCTTCAATTAAATAAATACATCTTGGTAGATGGAAGATTAAATTAATCCAAGACTAGTATGTGATATGTTCCAATTGGATATGTATTCGCGGTTATTTGAAGTTACACTAACTTATCCAACAGCGGGAAATAAAAATTAAAAAAAAAATAATAGTACAACCCTCCTCCAACTGCACTCAGTCTCTCCTACTTCACATAATTTTTTTGATCACTTAGGCACACATTTTTCATCCAACTGTGTTTTTGATAATCTGATTAAATTAATGTCCATTTGATGTAACTTAGGGCAGTAATTTTTGTAATTAACAACCTCAATAAACAGCGCTGCTATAAAATTCAACATTTCCAGTTAATGCAAAACTAAATAAATTAGGAGAGTCCTTAAATGAATTGTTCCAGTCTTGTAACTTTGCTAGCGCTTTTCAATCTTCTTTAATCTGCCTTTGTCCCTAATTAATATGTAGATGAAGCTAATTAAGTTCATTTCTATTAAACCAACTAGAAAATTGATGTCACCTTCCTCACTGGTCTATATATTCAGTGACCTATACACAGCAAAAAAGTCATTGTCATTTACAATTGCTCAAAAAGATATAAATATTGAGATGAAATAAAATTATTGACAGCAATTTATAAGTTTAAATTAAAATTTTACTTGAATAAGACACGGCGAAGAGAAAAGTTTGAAATGATTGTTGTAAAACTTTGATATTTGATTAAAACAAAATTGTTAGTATTAAATATGTTATTGTGAATTATTATCGGAGAGTCGTATTACTAGAGCAGAATAAATTTCAAAGATTTAAGAATTGAAAAGATTATCATTTTGGTCAAATAGCGTACATGCCAAAGGTATTATTGGAAAACATAAAAACATAATTAGTAATAGCAAGTGACATATAGCAAACGAAAGCTAAAATAACATAGTTTTATTTAATAGTAGTATTATGAGTCAGAAAAATAAGTATCAAGAAATATTAATGTCTAAAGTAAAATTTTATATATCAGTAGGATTATAATATCAGTAAAATGTCAAAACTAAAGTTGGATTCACAAGTCATAAAATATTACATATGAAATTCAAATACAAATATAGAAGTCAGGAATATTTTGAAATATAAGTTAAAAGTTTTGTAAATAAACTGGAATGTGATTGTAAAATTGTAAATTATAAAGTGAAGTGAAGTGAAGTGAAGTGGAAAAAACGGAATTTAAAAGAACAGGCATATATGTGAAATGGCCCTAACAAGGGAAAAAATCAAGAGAGTAGGAAAAATAAAAATTTAGAAGATTATTGATTAGTTACTAAAGAATTTGTCAGAGAGAGGTGTTGAAAAGAAGTAAAGTGGGAAAACCCCATATAAATAGAAATAATTATAGTGAAAAATAATAAGATAATTAAAGTTAGTGTATAAAGAAAATTTACAGTAGAGCCAAAAAAAGGATTCAAGTCCAGTCTCTTAAAAAGGACTCCAATAAGATTCCAGGACGAGATTCTACACGCATAAATGTAAGCAGCAGGTTCCGGCTATCCAGAAATCTCAAGAAAACGAGATTCCAGACAAATAAAGTAAGCAGCAGGTTCCACCTATCCATTAACTGCAGGGAGACGAGGATTCCAGGACGATATCCAGGCCGAGTATAAGAGGGCAAGCAGTTCGACAATAAAAATTAACAATATATACGTAGAGGTAACTTTGTGTACAAAGAATTACAAAATCGTATAAGATAAAGCTAGCTAGCAAAAGAGATTGATAAATATAATCTCAAAATAATCTTTTCTGAAAATAAATTTGAAATAAATACAAATTCTTCATCCCTGATAAATATTAAATAAATTTAACTTCATAGCAGCAAATGGTTTTAAATTATCATTGTAATAAGCCACATTTTTTTGGATGATTATAAAGTATTATCCGAGTTTCTATTTTCGAACAAATGGCGAATGCGCCAATGTTGGTTCTGTAAGTAAACGCAATGGAATTCAATACCGTCTAAAAATAAGGTATTAAATTATTTTTATTTGATATCAATTGGCGTTTTTCTTGAATTTATTTTTGTTTTATACTTACTCAAAATTAAAATTTAAATAAATTGGTACCAACGATTCCATTCGTAGTTAGTTTAGCCACTAGAGCTAAAACTACATCTAGTCAACTAACCATAGAAAAAAATATGACCATTCAAGTCACATTTTGACGAATGCTATCCAAACAGTTAATGATTCAAAAAATCACGAAATGAAAAAGATAGAGGATAAAAGTATAAATATAAATATTTTTTCTCATAATAAGGTCAGTACTGTTATAAAAATATTATATGTGATTTGTTAATCACATCCCTTTTGGTTGTAATATATGTATGTTGAAAATAGTGTGTATGTGCGTTGAAAGCGTCTAGAAAATAGTTCATTATGACGATATCAAGTAGGTATACATTTTCTACTAAAAAAAAGTACGAAAATTTTAGAAAGAGCGATGAAAATGAAAAATAGGATTATAAACTTTTTTGACCAAAAATACCAAGTGTTTTGCCTCTAGGCTAGAAATAGCTTCAAATCGCATACTCAAAAATTATCCAATTTTAATGAAAAACAACAAAATTATAAAAACAAAATGGATCTTCAACTCTCAACTTAATGAGGTATTACTCTACAGGACGAAACTGACTAAAAAAAATATATAAACTTGTGATGTTATTTTTGCTCATCCTACTCAAATCTAAGATATTACCCACAATTTCCTGGGCTACCTGTACAAACATTTTTAGTCAGAGAATAACCTGTAGAACTTCGTCGATGAAGTATTACAACTATTACCTTATAATATAATAAAGCTTCTTCGCAACTCTCTTTTTACAATGATATTCTTGTACTACAGAATAAAATATATATTAATTTTAACCATTTAACCAAGGTATAAAATATATTTAACTTCGTAGTTAAATTAATAACATACTCAATTACAACAAAATTATAAAAAATATATCTTCATATTATTAATGATTTAAATTTGTACAAAAATCAGACAATATTACACAAGCAACGACAGATGTTTTTTCAAATGGAGTGTTCTTGAATGGAATTAAAAATATTTGTATATTAATAAAATACAAATACTATACTGTACTATACAAAATACAAAACTTTTAGAAAAAATGAAAATGAAAATTTACCTACCCAAAATTTGTTACTTATACAAAATTTTTAGTTTTATTTTAATTTAAAGATAATACAAATTAATTCTAAACATGTTCCTAAATACCTTACCAAATAAGTCATATAATGTTCTTTGATCCCAAAATCTGGGTAAACTAAAGGCATCTAACTTCATAAAGAAGCTATAAATATTATAGAAAAAAACTGATCTGATATTGAAATCATTAAATAATTCAAACTTTCAAGAAAATGTCTTCTGTTTTTGGCACAACAGGACAAGAATAAAGTAAGGAAGTTTACATTATTTAATTATTTCAAAATGCCAAGTATATGTTTCTTGTTTTCATTAATATATTTAGAGAGAAAATTTTAAATATTAATTTTAGCTAATTATTCATTTTTAACCTGTCTATGAAGTTAGATACAGTCCATACAATATTTGTTGAGATAGAATTACATGAAAAGAATAAGCCAATAAAGTTCTGTTATCGGAACTACTGTAACAGTGTACCACGGCAGGGCGTGCCTTCAAATTTTCCACCAATGTCTTTCTATTTAGGGTGTCGAATGCGGCTAATTCCAAGAAAGTGGCGCAGGGGTCTTCCTGGAATTCTATTTCAACAAATATCGTACAGACTGTATCTTTGGTAACACTAAATTTCGGTATAAAAGAATATACAAGGTATAAAAAGTTTGACTGCCGTTACTTCAGCATGAGATAGAGTAATCATAAATGAACAAAAAAGTTGTATTTTACAGGGGCGTAACATTAATAGTTTTCAAAATACAGCGAATATTGGGGAGTTTCATCACAACGTGACAACAGTGCTTAATCTGCTGATGCACACCACGTGTATACGCGGCAGACTTGTCCTATGGAAAAAATATAAACAGCTATTATTGTGAAACATTTAGTAAATTTCAAGATAATTATTTTCCAGTTTTTTAATAAATAAAATAAAATGTATCGATTTTGTAGTACGAAGATAGTGTCGTGCTTAAATTTTAGCTAGAATTTTAGTAATTACGAATCTCTTAAAACAGGAACTTAACTTTTAATTAAATTACACATTTGAAAAATATGTAATTAAAGTATCCAAAAATTAACATCGCCTACATAATCATACGCATAAAAAATAATTTAGGTACTTACCAAAAAGCAAAATTCAGTAATTTTTAAACGCACAAGTACAAAACAAACTACAACATATGCTCAAAATGTCCACCACCATTTTCGATGCAGGCACGACACCTTCGAATCCAATTTTCGCGCACTCGCTGAAAAACACCTCAAGAAAAGGAAATAGTGATGCGCAAAAAACACTCCGACATGGTAGAATCCAGATACCAACTGAATTGCGTATTGGTGGTTGCTGGACACCTTAGTTCCTCGTGTTAATAAACCGCCATGCCTTTATCACATTACTCGATATGGATTTTATCGAATTTTAACTTTATTACAACGCTATTTTTTAGAATTAAGTATAAAGAAGTTCAAAAAACTGATAAACTTTGTATTTGATGGTATTCTATGCACGCAGTTATGTCAATTCCTTAATTAATCGAACATTGATTGTACATCAAGTTGGAGATTTTGATAATTTTCTTCTCGGAAATGGTTGAGTTTAGGACCCATGCCATATGAGGTTTTTTTGTTTATTTTAATGAATTCTATCGTCTGTTAAAATTAAGGCAGACAAACTTCTAACACCCTGTAGTATGTCTTCAGTGATGAGTTCTTAGAATTAATTTAAAATTAGTCATATTATAACAAAAACTATATAATTTTAAAAATAAATTCTACAGTTTTCATACAGAAAAATTCTAGTAGATGCGTCTTATCATGTTTGCGTTTATTCTTTTGAAAGAGAGATTACATCTGCTTCCTACGTTTCGGTCCACTCTTAGACTTAGGTATCCGTTAATTAATTAATTCTGAAGAAAAACATAGGTCATCATCCTACGTATCTCCACCACGCCGAATGCTTTCCCGTCAGAGATCAACAACCTCCGCTGGCGCCAGTAGCATTTATAAAGTGCACTCCCCCTGATATATTGACTTCTGTCGGGGTTGGCTATTTGTCGACTGAAATGTTCTTGTGTACTTCTGTCCTGGAAGCTAAAAGCCCCAACGGCGTCGTTTTCCTGTGCGATGAGAAAACATGCACTGTGTTTCAAGGTCAAGGGAATACGTTAAAGTGTCAGCAAAATGGAGAAATAGCAAATACACATACCCAATGACCAGGAAAATGGTCCTTTGCACACTGTAGATCAAATGTGTCGTTGTACTCCCTACAATTTGGGTGCATTGCCAGGTCATTAACTAATTGATCGATGTGTGTGAACAATTTAAAAATAGGATAAAATTATTGAGTGTATTTTCACTTAGTATTGAGAATTTTAGTAATTTTAAGAGTTTTTGACAATGTTTGCACTAAGTTTGATTAATTAACTTAAATACAACAACGATTATAAAGATACTCCAAAAATAATAATATAGAGTATAGTTTTAGCCAAAGCCGAGTAATGCTTCCAAACTCTCATTCGGGAGTTTTTTTTAACAGTTTGCGACATTATTTATTTTTCCGTCTCGATTCACACATTATTGGTACGTTATACAGGGTGTAACGTAAAGGTAAAGGTTGGGAATAAATTAAACAGTGGAATCTTTAGTTTAAAAAATAATTTTTTATCATATGAAGTTATGCTCTACGGGTTTTCTTTTCCAAGCTACAGGGCGCTAAAAAATTTCAAAAAATTTAGTTTTTCTCCAATGACTTTCGAACATTAGAAGATAATGGAATGAAATTTTATCCATAGCTTAATTTGATAATCCCCTAGTAAATGAAAAAAGATTGGCTTTGTAAGTTACTCAGTGGCGTGCATACGAACTATATCGTAAGGTTTTTCGAAGAAAATTGTGGTAAGCCACTGGTGAAAAAAATTTTTTTTTAATTTTTTTATGATCCACTTTTTATTTTAAACAAAATTACCCTCTTGCGTTTTATTCCTAGCTCTCGTCACTTTTCCGTAAATAAACGTTTTGTAAATACCATTTTTTCCCATTGCTAACATAGGAAAATGAAAATAAAAACATTATAAGTATGCTTTGACCAAGCCACCAAAATTTGTTTTCAGATGTTTTCAGATAAAACATCATTGTCAGTCATGATATCTAGCTTTCCTTAAGCTGTTGTACTTTGGTTTAGATCTGTTAGAAATGAAATACTCATTTCCAGAATTAGCAGATATGCATTTTATTTACGGCCTTGCCAACGGCAATATTGTGTTAGCTGTGCGTCTTTATGTTGAACGTTTTCCACCTCGGCGTATTCCAAATAGGAAGACTTTTTCGAGAATTCATGTGCGCTTACGGGAAACCGGCTCGTTAAAACCTTGCACCTCCGGCGGAAGATCTCGAAATGTAAGGACAGTACAACTTGAAGTACCGCATCCTTCAGATGGTCGAGGTGAATCGTAAATCAAATACTAGAAGAATTGGAAGAATGAAGAGAGTAAGTCATATGACTGTCCAACGAATCCTGCATGATAACCTGCAGAGATCAGGCATTTTCTGTCGAAGATTATGCACCACGTCTTAGATTTTGTACCTGGTTTTTAAATAAGTGCGATCGGAATTTGTTATTCCACCCATCCATTTTATTTACCGACGAAGCTGGATTTACAAGGCATGATATAATTAATTTCCACAATAGTCATATGTGGGCTGATGAAAATCCGCATGGAATAATACAATCCCGGCACCAGCAACGATTTTCAATTAATGTTTGAGCCGGAATAATTGGCGATTTTTTTTATTGGCCCCATAGTACTACCGAACAGACTAGGCGGTTTATCGTATCTGGATTTCCTTCAAACAGATTACAACCTTTATTAGAAGAAGTTCCAATTGAAACACGCCAGAGCATGTGGTTTATGCATGATGGCGCCCTCAATGAAACGTTCCCCAATAAATGGATAGGTCGTGGAGGGCCAAAAGCGTGGCCTGCTCGTTCTCCCGAACTTAATCCATTAGACTATTATGTGTGGGGGCACTTAAAAAACATAGTTTATTCCGTTCCCATTTCTGATGTACAGATTCTTCGTCAAAGAGTTGAAATGGGCTGTCAACAAATTCGAGATATGCCTGGTATTTTTGGACGAGTAAGATAATTCATGAGAAAATGCATTGAAAAATGTATTGAAGTTGGGGGGCAACATTTCCAGCACCTTTTGTAATCTTGTTTGTTGTTTATTACTTCTTATTAAATTGTTTAAATTCCAAGTCACTAGTGTTTTTTTATTTTATTATTCGCTCGATCAATTTCCATTTAGTAAAAGTCTTTTTTCGCATTTATTGATGATGAATCCACGAGTTTGGTTCAATATTTTTTTTTAATTCGAATTGCTTTCTTAATTATTGATTCTCTTTTCTTTTAAATACCTATTTCAAGAAAATTTGTTAAGACATAACTTTTACAATAACGCTCTCGAATATGTTTTAAATTCTACTCAAATCATCATCTTCGAATCAATGCATAATTCATAAACAAATAGTTTCACTAAGTATGGAAATTTAGATTTTTTTTAGTACGATGCCAGAGGTGCTGACATAAAATTAAGTAGATAAGTAGATTTATATTTTAATTTCATTATTATTTTATATTAGAGAAATCTTAAGTTTTAATTGTTCTTATATTTATTTATTTGGGATTAAACATTAAAGGAAAGTTATTAACGCTAAAACGCCTTAAAAAGGTTGGATAATAAGAGAGGCATGATAAAAAAATAAGATTTTATTTCCAAAAACAGCTTTAGACCAATAGTTCGAATTTACCGCCCTATAGTTGATACTAAAATATCGCTCGACTTAACCATGAATCGTTGTCGCAGCTGCTTCAACACGGTTACGAAAATTGTTAAGGTCAAGTATTTCATTGGTGTGTTGTTCTAGGTCTAGAGGCGGCTAGCCCCCAAATAAGGATTATAAAACGCGAATTTTATTTAAGTATGGGGTGGTAGTTTTTTTACTCCGAATTCATTTCTCTCAGTGATTGGGCGAGAGCGACGCTAAATTTTATTGGCCGAAGCTCTTTATCCAAAAATTGTTATATTTGTGGCGCAATTTCGTGATTTTACCGTCTTCTTATAGGGATAATACTCATACAAACATAAGCCAGTTTCGTCAAATAGTCCAGATCCTGTACTTACTCATCGGGTATACCTAGACTAAAAATTTGACATAAACATTCCTAGAACTAATTACAAGTCTTACTTCTAGTAATTTGCAAGGAAGTTGAGAGGGAACGGTCAGCCATTTTTCAAAATTCTACTTTTTCAAAATTAAAAAATTATTTAAAATTTCTAAAATATACTTTTTTATCAATATATTCCAATTTTGCTAATTCGTCCAGATGCGGCGAAAAATATTTTAAAATTCATTATTTGTATATCGTCGGTTTGGAAAAAGACTATTACATCTCAAAAAATGTAATTTTTCAGTTCTATCGACAGAATAATTAAAAAATGTGTGGATAATTATGGGGATGACTGTTCCAACTCTCACTGTCACAAGCGTCAGAGGGCTCTGCTTAGTTCTATGACATCTCCTCTCCCCTTCCGCAAGTTATGAGAAAGACATTTACGTCTCAATAGACCTTTTTAGAAGTGACGTCACATACGCCAAATAATAGACAACCCCATAGTACACATTGTCATGAAGAATTTCTCAATATTTTTACTAGATCGATTTTCGACCTTATGTACTTTGGACATAAGTGTCAAAAAAATGGCTTCTTTGTCATGACCTTACATATCGCGATATTCTGGCAATATTAGAAATATTTACAAAGTATCAAACCCCAATAGGCAAATTAATAGAATTATAAAGTTTATATATTTAAATTTATAGATCAATATTGACTTTAAGATAATTTCATGTAATCGACGTAGCCTCGCAACAGGGTATCATTCAAGAAAAGTTTGGTTGTGGTTAAGAGTACGTCTATAATAAACCACTCGATAAACACACTGACAAAGTATAGCATCAAGAAAAACAAAAATACTTAGTAGAACTAGGAAATGGCAAGATTATAAAACAAGAAAACAATTTGTTGAGGGTTGCTTAAATATGTGACGTCACACTAAAACAGTTTATTAGCATTGTGAAGTCGCTTCTGAAGGTTCATTTATTCTGTCAAGTCAACAATTAAAAAATGTACAGAAGAATTTAGCTACAAATTTGAGTTTAACTATTTCTAAGATTATAAGTTTTCTTTTGAAGAGAAAATTACAATACTGTTATAACTAACAAGTTAACGACTAGTGATTTCGGGAAGTCGACTTGGCTTTTAATTTCAAAACACATAAATATAATAAAAAAAACACATGGTGTTCCTGATAGGCTCTTACCAAAATTGAAACATTAGTATAGTAATAATTTTTAAGAACGTAAAGTTATTACCTACTGGGAAGAGACTCTAAAGAGTGATTCCGAGATGTCAATTTCACTTGTTTTTGAAAGAAAGTGCAATTATGTTTTCATGGAACACATTTTTTGCTGTAATTTGGATAATAAAAGTTCTTAAATCAAGAAAGCTTTTCATTAAAGCTCTTGTTCTAACAAAAATTATCCTCAAATGTCTATGAATATTTTTGGGGAAAGCTATGACAACTAGGAAGAGGGAATGAAAAGGGGTGGATAGAGGGGAGAGTCAGAAGTAATTTACTGTATATTTTAACAAAATACATTTTGAAACCTTTAAATGGCTCTCCTGAAAAATGGCGTTTTTTGAGATGTAATAGATTGAGATTTGAGATTTCCGAAGTCAGTTGACATGTATAGAAACGTCTAGCAATAAAATTTAATGACTTTCATAGGTATCCCTAAAAAACTTTTCTGCTAAAGGTAAAAAATTATAATAGTTTGTATATAATGTGTGAAAATTTATATTATATGTTCATTTGACCAACAACATATTTTAATTATTTATGTCCTCAAACAATTTTATTATATTGATGGCAAATTTCGTTTTGTTCCGTTTCAAAATATCCCTGTTGTATCTCCCTTTTGGAATTGTAATATGAATGATTAATAGAAGGTGCCTATAATATATTAAAATCACCTAAGTCACATCAAATTCCGCATTGCTGCACCGCACTGCTAAGCCATTTGTCGACAATTCAATTTATAGACAGGTCACCCAGTGCGGCTGTGTCTGTGGTGCGTTTACCCGCGCGCTCATTCTTCAACTAGGCGACCAGACCTGTATATGGGTATGGCTAAATAAATATGGCAACAAGTTTTTCAAATATTTCAATGCCGAGTTGCTGCGTCAGCGACCCAACCTGTTCATACTGCCAACTTCTTGATTCTTCAACTGAGATCGGAAAGACTATATCTACTGTTAATTATTTTATATTTTATAATTATTTAATTATATATCCAATATATTTAATAGCAGTATTTTATTAACTGCTAAAATCGGAGTTAAATAGAATAAAGTTTTTTTCGACATTATTTAAAGCCTGTTTATGTACCTTATTTTTAATACAATTAGGTACAATTTTGTTTGTTAAGTTTATTTTTAGAGTAATTTGAGAAATTTGCTTTTTAAATCGTGTAATTTAAAATTAAAGAATGTACTGAAGTTAATTTTTCAATCGCTAAAGGTTTTCTTTATTATGATGTTTAATATGTGGGTTAAGATTACAACATAATTCAATTATTTTAAATCTTAAAATCAGTTACTATTTTTTAAACCAGCATCCGTCACAGAACATTAGAGTTAGATTTTACCTGACGGATGAATCTAAAAGATTGAGGTTTTATTCTAAACAATTTTCTTGACACGTGGCTTGTCAAACTCGCAATTCGTTGGTGCGCCTATAGACAGCGGTTCTCAAGATGTATATGTGGATCGACGGATTTTCAAAAAAAAAGAATAAATATTTGTAATTTTGCATCAGGAATTATATCCGTGGTTAAAAAACATGTACACATTCAAGATTCATTATGAATTTCACGTACGCACTTGTTACTAAAATCCATCAACAGTTTAACGAACTTATATAAACACCACACGTCCCAATATCTTTAAGGTCCACCTTCAGGCTGTCTCGAAAATTGAAAATGATAGTACCTTGCAAGAATAATGAGAAAACTTTCTTCATTATTTAAAAACAGGATCTGTTATCTGGCATATAACGTTGCGTTTATCCCGGCGTCATTACCGAGTTGAACAAAACCTCATCCATAAACTACGTCAATTAATCTTCCCGGGATAAACAAAATTATCTTTCGCTCTCGCCCAACGTCGGCGCACAATCGCAACTGCAAAAAATTGTTAACAAACAATATATAAATTTCGCCCCTATCACTCACACGCTGGCAACTGGAAAAAGAAACAAACTGGAGAGATATACAAAGGGTCTTTGTTAGCGAAGACACAGCGGATCCACTATTTACACTTTTTCCCCTCAGATATAAAATACAGATCCTTAGGGGTCATTGACACATATCCAGGACGATAAAAATATACTGAAGATTGGTTTTTGTGTAGGTATTTTTCATTTTATCTGGGTATCCCACGCGTTAAACTATGTTACACCCAAATTTCTAAATAAATAAATATTGAATACAAAATGGAAAGTTGTTAATTAATTTTGAGCAATAACATAATATTGAAATTATAAAATACACGTACTGTTCTATTTTTAAGACAATTATCTATCTCTAAAGCTACTGCAGAAATGAGGAAAAAAAACATATTCTCGTGCTCAATATTTAATACTTTATTACTCTCACCCCCTTTAAATCTGTACCAAAATAAAAAATGTACTATTTATTAATTAACATTTTATCATAAGTTTCTTCGGTTTTATTTTAGACGCCTTTTATTGGTAACAAATTGCTCCTTCGAACAACAAAAAAACAAAGTATTTTGATAAATAAAATAAAATCTCCCTACCGCAAAAAAGTTGCGGTGATTTTTAATATCCCCCAATCATTTTTGACAAATTTTAGTACGATTATTTAGAATATTTGTAAATTAATTATTGAGAATAAAATAGTAAACCTCTAAAATTTCATTCATTAATTTGTTCCTACCTACATATTTCAGAGATTTTGCAAGATTAAAATCTCTGTTCAGAGGCGATCTTTCAAGGGTCTGTAGTTCCCTTAAGATGAATGTAAGTAGGCCTATGTTTAATACATTTATTTTCTTATTATTTTTTAATGTAGAATTTAATGATGCGGTTTAAATGATAAACCTATAGCTATTTAATATATTATTAAAATTTTATCTATCAAAATAGTAGAAAACAAAAATGAACAAATCAAAGACAACGGAAATAAAATATTAAAACAAAAGTATACCTAATAGACCAGGACAGAACTGTCGAAATATCCCACTTCTCGGATGTAAGAGGGGGCAAGCTAATTTTTCTTGGATTACCTTCAGTACAACTCACATAATAAAAATGTAGATCCCTAAATCTGAGCGAGGTCCGGAACATTTTCAAAATTACAAAAATATTTAAAAAAATGTATCTGATTTTTTTACTTATATCGTGGAACTTCTGCATTTTGGAAGACTCTAATTTTGGTAAAACAAACTTTATAGTATAATAAAACAATACACCAAATTTCATTAAAATCGGTTCGATATTTTTCGCAAAATAATTCCTTTTTTTTAAATTTTCAAAATTTTTTCACATAGAAAACACCGCTCAACCTTTCAAATGGTTTTTGATAAATTGAAATCGGTTGATTAGGACGGACACAGTAAATTTTTAAAGTTCTCTCACTCTTTTTTTATTTTTAAACATTACATTTATCAATTTGCAATTTAGTGTTTTTTGAAAAATTATAATTTTAAAGTACTCGGAAAGCCCCCCTCCCCCACTTTTCTTGTTTTGAGT
Organism: Anoplophora glabripennis; assembly: GCF_000390285.2. Lineage (NCBI taxonomy): Eukaryota > Metazoa > Arthropoda > Insecta > Coleoptera > Cerambycidae > Anoplophora > Anoplophora glabripennis. The sequence continues at coordinate 793,527 of NW_019416311.1, forward strand.
CACTTCGAGCGCTTGCGAGCAACAGCTTTTCCGCTGATTTATCTATGTTGCCAATAACTTATGGATAAGAAAAATGTTTCCAGCTTAAACTCGGAGCAACGAAGCCACTGGATAAAAAATTATTGCTAAAGTGTTTATAAATATAAATTAACGGTAAATGCCGATAAAATATGACCCTTATATCTCGAGAACCAATAAACGGAATTTAACTTTTTTTAAAAAAACATCTTGCCGAGCACTTTAAAATTATAATTTTTGAAAAAAACAAATTGATAAATATAATCTAATTGTTTCAAAATAAAAAAAAATGTTAACTTTAAAAATTTACTGTGGCCGCCCTAATTAACCGATTTCAATTTTTCAAAAACCATTTGAAAGGTTCAGCGGTCTTTTCTATGTGAAAAAAATTTCAAGTATCTAGATGCTTTATTTGAGGCTGTGCAACATTTTGAAAATTAGAAAAAATTTTTTCAAAATTTTGCGAAAACTATAAAACCGTTTTTAATGAAATTTGGTTAAAATTTTTTTACCAAATTAGAATGCCCTCGGAAAAATTAAAATATTTAAAAAAAATTATCCAAAAAACTTGATTATTTTGCCCTTTTTTCCATCAATTATTGCTATTTTGCAACATTGGTAATAAATTTAAACATTTCTAACCAACCGTATATTGTGCAAAATTCAATTCTAATTTCTAATTCTAATAAAAGTGGAAGCTCAGATAAAATAGGTATTTGCTTAAAAGTTTTTAAACATTTTTGCAATTTTGAAAATGTTCCAGACCTCGCCCAGATATAGGGATCTACACTTTTATTATGTGAGTTGTACTGAAGGTAATCCAGAAAAAATTTGCTTGCCCCCTCTCACATCCACCTCAAAACAGATCTGCCCTGATCTATAATACAAATATTTTTACAGTACTATTATAATAATATAGGTTCAATACTAACCGCTAAAAATATGGTATTCCTATCTAAATAATTAAAGAATATTCACATTTACCTATTACATAGTGGGTATCAATTTAAATGAAAAAGAATTATTTTATGTAGTTGCAAAACCTGCTCTACCAAAATTTTAGTATTAATAAAGTTGATTTAAGTTCATTTCAGATGTTGTAGATTTAATAACATTTCATGTACAGTTTTTTAATATTTTTTGGGTATTTTGCCACCTGAAAAAAAAAATCACACTGAAAAAAGCAGAAAATACTAAAACACATTATATCGCGCACTTTAAAACGTTGTCTGCGTTTCCAAAATCTATCTATTTTCGCCTTCTGAACTTTTTTTTAACTTTTCGTTTTAGTTACTTTGACAGTTTAAATTTGTTTGCTTTTGTCTTTTTCCATAGTTACAGTTACATATTTTTTCTCGAGTTCAATTTTAAAAATTCCGTATTTTGTAGCAATTTGTGTGCAGCCTGTTCTTTGATGTTATGTCAAATTTAGGAATATTTTCTGATGTTAGAGCATAAAGAAAAATAGTAAACTATATCACAAATAAATAACATCAGACAATATTTGCTATACAGGGTGTTTCAGTATTATACTGCGATAGCTTATCGGTTTTGGCAGTTGTTTGTTTCAGATATCTCCAAAATTGTTCAAAATGAAATTTGAAATTAGATATCACTGTTGGGTTTTAAATGTAAAGAAGAAAAAATAATTTTTTAATTTGAGTCAGTGGCGTGCTAAATTGGGAAGGACGAATGCTGTGTCTATATTCCACTTTGGGTTTTTGTATGTGATCCAAATATTTCAGTAAAACAAAACTGTGTTTGTTCAAAATAATAAACAATGTATGTTTTTCGTTCTTCAACTGCAAATACATTTTTATCCTTATACACTTACTAATCACGGATCCTACAAAATTTTTAGTAGACATTTGTATTTTTAATAACCAATCTAGAAAATGTTTATATCTTGTTGTCAAGTAAACGATTGTCAATTGTTTTTAAAGCATGCTATGCATGAACTGGGTGGTTTCCAACTAATTGCACTCAAAAATGATGCAATTTAATGAAATAATATCAAAGGGTGCTTTTTACTTTGTTGTCCAAAATATCTAACTTTTTACTGACATTGTTGGAAGGTTAATATATGAAAAAAAAAATTAACTAATATTTAGCGAAAGCACCCTGAATTCGGACTTTATTTTTGAACCATTAGATTAGCATTATAATCATAATACTCAGTTCTAGATTTCATTGTTTACGGATTTACTTTCAAAGAGCTAAGACAAAAGAGCTCATAGTAAATAAATATTGTATATTCTAAATTCCTGTACATCCTGATACATTTTAGTACATAACTACTACTAAAAAAATTTTAAGAATTTCCCTAGCCATCCTAGTACATCCTCATTGGTGTACACCATAAGTCTACCTCCCCCGCCCTCTCATACCCATTTGTGCTCAGATGTGTACCTAACTATACCAGATTTTATAAATATCGTTAAAATTAAAATGTAAATTTTGAAAACACCGCAAATAAAAAAAGATATTCTAGATTTTTTTCGTAGCTTACAAATAACAGCTAACGCTGAAGAAAATGGCTTAACCGAAAATAAAATAATGGGAAAATATTATTTAAACAAATAATTTTGAGGTTATGTAAAAGTGTCAAAGGAATTCCTACACCATTTTTAAAAGTATGAACCTATTACTAGAACAAAAGGTGGTTTTGTTAAAAACTAGAGCATTTTAATGCTGTCAGTCATTTGACTATGAAAAATGTTAAAAGTGGGTGAAAACTCCACACATCAGAAATATCGCGTCACTGATCTTTGAACTTTCTTTCCTTTGATGTGAAACGAAATAGAAATGAAAGTAGAAAAGTTTTGATATTCAAATGAAATGTAGGTAACTGTAATTCAAATATGTATTATATTTGTTTGTTCCAGGATTGTTGGCTTCCATATTTGATAGGCTGATACAAATCATAATTTTTTTATTAAACCATTTGTTTATCTTTAATTCAATTGCAACAATTTTAATCCTGATTTTAATCAAGTTAAGTTCTTTTAAACCCTGTCTTTAACATTAGTAATATTATACAAAACAAAGAATCGAGATTAATTAGTGACTATGCTAATTGAAACTATGATCAAAATAGAAATGTACACTTTCACATGAACACCCTGTACCTTAATTTCCTTTTATGCGTAATAATAAAACTTCGATTACACACCTGTTCCGAATCAATACATGCACACCTCCGCTAGATTTTACGGCCACACTCGCTCCAAGTGATTAATCTACAAATTGATACGGGCACGAAACTCTCTCAGGTTTGATTCCCGAATGTAAAAACACGTTATCTAAATTATACTGCTATCTAAATTGTACTGCCGTCGAATGCGGGCCAAATGAACGCCAGAGACAAATTAGTATTCCGATCCCAAACTTCGGCAATTTAAAATGATATATACAGAGATATTTCAAGTCGGAAAAAACGCCCATGGTGTTCGAATCTGTCAAGGGCTCTTTACGCAATGACCGGTTTGTTTTCGTTTTCATTTTCTAGTTAATTATTTAATTTTATAACCAAATTTGGATAATTTGGGAAGAAGTTATAAACCCCTTCTATGGGTACACCCCCGTTGTATATTGCAAACAAAGTAGTTAATATTGTATCAACTTATAAAGTATCTCATACTTTAATTGTCACTGTTATTACTCCTCGGAAATAATTTTGAAACAAGTCCTTATCTAGGGATTCTACTGAAAATGACAGATGTTTTCTAGATATTGCAAGTGTAATTCAATGCTGAACAGACTGTGGTCGCAAAGTATTACGAAGTTTTAGTAAAAAACTACACATTAGTAGGTCGCTCTCTGCTAGTAGTAGTAGGAGTTTTTGTATGGTGAGCAAATGTTAGTTATGGGTGACATCAACATTCCTGAGGTCGTTACAAATGACGTTAATAATTCTAAAGTGTCGTTAGTAAACAATTTCCAAGCTTTTTTTTATCTTAATCAATGGAATACAGTGTATAACTCACTTCATCGTCTGCTTGACTTGGTTTTCTGTAATTTCAGCTGTTCTATATCTCGTAATAATGCTCCTCTAATTTCAGAACATAACTATCACCCTTCTTTGTTTATCATATGTAGACTCAGTGATAGACTAAAAAGTTTTCCGCAAAATAACGATCAAAGAAGCTATAACTTTGTCAAGGCCGACTATGTTGAGTTGTACAATGCCCTTTCTCATGTTGATTGGTCTTTTCTACTGCATTATGATGATGTCAATTTAGCAGTAGCTGAGTTTTATGCTACCATTTACTCAGTTCTGGACACTTATGTGCCACTATACAGAAATACTAAGCCGAATAAGTTTCCTAAGTGGTACACTTACGAAATAAAACAGAATATCAGAATGAAAGACAAGTTTTTTGCCAAATTCAAAAGGACTAACTCAGAGTACCATCTTGGGGAATTTAAAAGGCTTAGAGCACTCGTTAAGAGGCAGATTAAGGTAGCATACGACAACTATATATTGTGTGTTCAAAATGCTTTACCTCAAGATTCTAAGCTCTTTTGGTCATATCTAACGACAAAAAGAAAATCAACTAGAATTCCGGGAGACATCAAATACAATGGTCAAATTTATACTCAGCCTGAGGATATTGTAAACGCTTTTGCCAATTTTTTCAACGATGTTTATTTACCGTATGATCAAAGCTTTGTTGACCTCACACCAGATTTTAGTTTTAATTATAACGAAACAATTTCTTTACCATTTTTTGAGATCCAAGAAATTGAAACTTCTATCAGGAAACTTAAACCAAGATTTACTTCCGGTCCGGACCAGATCCCGGCTTTTTTAATTAGGGACGGCATTTATGTATTTTCATTGCCTCTTCAGATGATTTTTAATCTGGCGGTCAAAACTTGTATATTTCCTGATTTTTGGAAAATGGCTAGAGTCTGTCCAATTCTTAAAAATGGTGACATTTCATTGGTTAATAATTATCGGCCTATAGCTTTGTTGTCAAATTTTGCCAAAGTGTTCGAAGTGTGCCTGTACAACCGTATTATTCCATCCATCAGACCTTTGCTTTCATCTACTCAACATGGATTTTTAACCGGTAAATCTACCCAAAGTAACCTGCTAGTTTTTACTCAATATTTATCAAATATTTTAGACTCTCATGGCAGGGTAGATGTAGTCTACACGGACATATCTAAGGCTTTTGATCGAATAGATCATCGCATTCTGTTGAAAAAGCTGGGAGGAATTGGTTTTAGCCCTGCATTGTTGGACCTATTTTCGTCTTACATAAAAGATAGAGTCTACTTCGTTGCTTTTAATGGATACAAATCTCAGCGACTTACTGCAGCATCAGGCGTCCCCCAAGGATCCAATTTAGGCCCATTGCTCTTCCTAATTTATATCAATGATATTTGTTCCCTCTTGAAATGTGATAATCTAATTTTCGCTGATGATTTGAAAATATATAGAAAAATTGATGATACCTCAGATAACTTAATCTTGCAGAATGATCTGGCCAATATTGAACTGTGGTGTAAGAAAAATAGGTTAGAACTTAACGTTGCTAAGTGTAAGGTGGTTACATTTACCAGAAAGATTAATTTTGCGAAATATATATATAAAATTAATAATCAGAGTTTGCAATCTGCGGAAACAATCAAAGATTTAGGAGTTTTATTTGATTCCCGTTTGAGTTTTGTTGATCACATTTATCAAATACAATCACATGCCAGGAAAATGACCGGGTTTATAGTCCGCAATTGTCATTCGTTTACTAATATCAAAGCTTTGCAAATTTTGTATTATGCCTATGTTAGATCGAAGCTTGAGTATTGCTCATTGATTTGGAATCCCTATTACCAATTACATTCTGATGCCCTTGAAAATGTTCAAAGGCGTTTTTTGAAATTCTTGTATTTTAAGTCTACTGGTATATATCCGGCTCAGGGCTTCGATCACGATACATTATTAGATATGTTTAACTTCCAAGCTTTAGAAACCCGCAGGCGTTGTCAGTCGGTAAAATTCCTTTATAATCTTATTCATAATAAAATCGATTGCCCAGATTTGCTAGAGCAACTAAGTTTTCTAGTACCACGCGCTGAGATGAGGAATCATGCAACTTTTTATTTGCCAAGGGCTTGCACAAACTTATTGTTAAAGTCCCCAGTTTATTTTATGTGCAAGACATTTAATTCTATCTGTAACACTTGCGATATAAACGATTGCTCGGTCAAAATGTTATGTATGAGTATAGTAAACCATGATCGTAATTGATGCCTCTCTTGCTTTAAGTTACATGTCTTAGGTTAAGTATATTCATTTAACTCCTACACTTTACCGAACTATTGTATCTTTCTTCTTTTTTTTTTGTTTTTTGTTCTTCTGATGTTATTGAGTTTTTTATATTTATATTATGTACTATTTCAATGTAATTTAGCTCTATAAATGGAATTACTTCTGTTGGGCTAATAAATTATTATTATTAGTAAATACGATGTAATACTTTGTAACAATAGTATCTGACAATTAAGGTATGAATATTTTGTAACCTATCTCATCCACACGTAAAACATGTCGATATGTATCATTCAAGTAGCTAGATCATTTGTCGATCGTCCCACTTATGATATACTAATTACTAATGATAACACAGGTCAACATTTGATCTAGGGACAACCGTCAGAAATGACTATGGTATATAGGGGTTTTTGGGTCGCTGATGACGAATCCGAGGTCGGTTAAGCTCCATCACATCAGGTTCAAGGTGATTAGAAGGTCAAATCAAGAAATGACCTCCAAAAAATCTGAAAAAATTCATGCTTTGGCTTTAGAGGTTACTGAACCCGAATCCGAGATTTACCCCTACGATATACCCTAGAGGTCATTCAAGGTCATTTCAAAAAAAATTTAAAAAGTGTATTGAAGTGTTTTCGGGGCCACTGAGATGATCTGGGCGTTATTAAAGGTCTTCAAAGAGTTTCCATCTGTCTACGTATAACCATCTACACGTTTGTATGGAAATATAGTCTCTTTTTCTGATGGTTTACTTTCGTTCTACTATTCTTATTAAGAAGGTTGGCATATGACTATTCCATACGTTGACACGGTCAAAATGAATCGCAAGGGATTTATGCGACTCAAAATTTAATTAGAAACCTCAGGTTATTGTATTAGCAAAAAAAGTCAAGCACGCATTATATCATTAAGTCATAAATTCCTTCAGCATTTTATGTCTTTTCAGTTACGCAAGTGGCTTGTGTTAGCCCTGGCCCTTCCTCATCTTGATTACTGCTCAGTCTAAAAGTCTAAAACGCAAGTGTATCAGAATATGTGACTGGTTTTAGGAAGGATGCAAACAACGAAACATACGAAAATCAATACCGTGTCAAGGATAACGTTCCTGAGTTGATCAGTATTTTTATTAAATAACCTTGGACTCGCGTTCAGTGACCTCAAAAACATTCAGACTTTTCTATCCAAAATACTTCATGAATGACCTTGAAATGGCCTTGAATGACTTCTAGAGTGTATCGTAGGGGTAAACAAACCTCGAATTCGGGTTCAGTGACCTCTAAAACATAAGCATGAATTTTTTGGGGGTGAAATACATCCTCAAAGTTCGCCCCCCAAAACAGTTTTTTCTAAATATCTGGGGTTCTAATCAATATTTTGGAATTAAAAAAAGTGGAAGTTAATTCTTATAAAAAAACTATTGCTTCACATTAGATTCCGTGTTTGAAGGTTGCTACCCTTATTTTTTATTTCAGAAAAACTATATTTTTTTATATATAAAAAATTCATATTTGTTTAAAAAATAAAAAATATGATTTATGTAAACAAATTGACAAAATTAAGTTCTCTTTTTAGGGGGTGAACCCTCTAGTATGTTAAAAATGTCTGTACGATTAGAATTAACATTGCAAAATAAAAAGTTTTTACTTTTTCTCTAATCATACGAATAATTTGTTCTACTAGCCGCAAACAGATTTAAATGGATACAAACTACCCCTCATGTTCACCTCCAAAAACAGTATTTCTGTGACATCTCAATATTTTGAAATGAAATAAAATGGAAATTACTTATTTTAAAAAAATTTGTGTGATTAGTGGAGTGGAAACCATAAAGTTCTTAAAAGGACCAACCAGCGAATCATGGAATTACTAAAACAGCAGAACAATAAGGACAATTGTTAGCTGGTTATTACAGACATCTGAGCCAGTCCCCATGTGAAGTGCACATGTGAAGATATAGTAAATGTGGCATCTACTGTTCGGAGAAGAAAACTGTAGGAAAGAAGTTACGTAAAGGAGCGACTATCAAAGTTGTGAAACCTAATTAGAAAACTACATTCAGATGAGGAAATCTAAAGCCTGGGCAAAGGGCGATAGTCCCGCTCGTCCCCGCCCCATCCAAAGTCATTTTTCCTGTCAAGTATATTGGCGCGAGAATCTCTAAGACCATACAATATACTTATGGATCATCTTAGTGAGAAGAATAGTTTGAATATCAATTCTATATATTTACAATTTATATAAAAAGATTATGTACCCTTGTAACGAAAAGTTTTGGTTAAATAATTTGAATTGAAGTGAAAATTTGAAGAAAAATATGATGCATCTCGATTTTAATACTATTTTATCAGGGATGGGCGTTTACGCGTCGACTTTAATTGTCGACGTCTACGTGTAGACTTCGCGTAGACTATGTAAACAACGTAGACTATGTAGACAATGTAGACAAAGCGGAGTTTGCGCTCTAATTTCAGTTTAATCTAACCTATATTATATTTGCGTTACATTTACGTATGATCTATTTTGTGCTGTACTCAATTCATCACTCAACTTTTTCTGTTTGGCTGTTTTTACATAAACATAAAATGAGCGGACGTAAACATAGAACATAGACATAGAAATTGACCAAAAAAATATCAAGTTAATTTAGGGTTGAAGTCAGAAAGTTGGTTGAGGGTTTGCTTAAAGAATACACTGTGTCTGAATTAAAATTTTCTTGGTAGCTAACGCTTAATATTATTCAGTCCTGCTAAGTAAATCAATTCTTTTATACAAACATTTGACAATTTATGGTGACTTGACATTCTTGACAATTATGTGTTAATTTTAGAATAATTTTTAAATTGGTTAAAATTTCACAGTTTTATAATTTAATCTCAAGTTAAAAGACTTGAAAGCTTGACAATTAAATAATACAAAATGTTCTATAAATTAAACCTTCAACCAATCTTCTGACTGCAACCTATTTTTTTTAAGTTTTGAATACATTATTTATTTCTCGTTACTTTTTTAACTACCAATAATGTTGATGATTATGTTATTATACACTTGTTAAACAATTTTAAAGAATAAAGTTTAATTTAATTTAATTATGTATTTTTATAATGGGGTATTTTCTTTCAATCGAAATGAAAGTGAAAACTTTCATTTTTGTATACTTAATATATATTTTTTTATATTTTTTAAAACAAAAATTATTATAAAAAAAATTATATAAATATATAAATTATGACAGTCAGTAAAAAACAGTTTATTTAATTTTAAAATTTTAGTCTCCATTCGTGACCTCATTAAGTGAAAACTAGGGAATATATTATATAATACTCGTATATGTATAGAGGTACATATATCAATAAATACACATAATATTTAGTTTGAGAAAATGCAATAAAAAACATTATCTTATGGCTCTGCAAATATTTACGGAAATGTGTTACCATTTATCGTTTATTGAAAAGCTCAGCCCTATTATGACCTGTATTAAAATCTTAGATTTTATATATTTACATAATATGATCTAGGATTGAAACAAAAATTATTTAGAAAGGATACCTATATTATAAATTAGTAGAAATATTTAATAACATTTTTTTCTATTAATTTCTGTAACTCTAACACCTTTAGAAAAAATAAAATTAACGTGTTCTAACTAAACTAAAATATCTACACAAAGTGTTCTTAAAACTTAATCAGATATTCCAAATTGTTGGTGACTTTAAAAATTATAAAATTTTCATTAAAGAATATATGCGACATATCTTTATTTAGATTTTATAGAAAAAAAAATGTTGGTCAATCTGACCTGACCTAAAACTATCGAGGAGCATCAAGCGAGACACTTTTTTTTTCTCGTGAATTCTCGGCAGATATTGTTTGATCTTTTGTACTCGGTTCATACATGTTTTTTATAGATGGTTGTGATAGGTAGGTACTTTTCCAAATTCCAAATTTTTCAATTTTTATTTTTTTGCAAGAATCACGAGTTACAGCCTTACGAAATTATTTGTTTGAGGTACATACCTACCACACCTTTTTCTAGTTTTGAGAGTTTCTTAATTGTTGACATTGTCTACATTGTCTACATTGTCGACTCTTCCAAATTAAGTCTTCATCTAGATCATTGTCTACGCGTAGACAATTGCATTGTCTACGTCGACATTGTTTACGCGCCCATCCCTGTATTTTATTTGAAACAATATTTCTTACCGAATATGTAAATAAAAAATTGCAATAGCCCATTTATAAATGTAGTGACAGAAAACGAATACCTTTTTAGAAATGAAATTGAATTTCATTTTACGAACGTAATTTACCTTATTGTCTGACAAGTGGCACATAATAAAATATATAACTTGTTTTTGTTTTTATATTACAGAACATAGGTACGTAAATAATAATTTACTTTATGTAATCATTTCGTCCAATCTATATAGTCTCTATATAGTTTTAAGTTTATTGCTGCTATTTATATATTGAAAATATATTCTTGAATAATTTAGTTATTGCATTATACATAACATGCATAGATATTAATCGCGGAAAAATAGATAAATATCATAGCCCAAATTATTTTCTAAGTGTGTTAGGAAGATAATACACTTCTAATGTACAATTACATACTTCCCTTCCCTGTATTACCAAGTAAAAATATACTTTTACCAATTACATCACAACATAATTGAATACGATTTTCCGATTATTGCCGATTACTAAACCATGCGCAATTTAATAATTGGAACGTGTGAATAAAATAGTTGCGCGATTATACAAGACGACTTCATTTGCATGCATCTAATTATACATTTCATTCCCTGTTAGGGAATATATAAATACATTTTACGATTACTTTACCTTCTGGTTAATTTTAAAGAACTTGGACTGGTTTAGTAAAAAGTCAAATTCCTACATCAATGATTTTTTACTGAATATCGCTAAATCCACTGGATTCGTGATTCCGTGTTTGAGGGTTGCAACCCTTATTTTTTATTTCTAGGAAAACGAAGTATATTTTCAAACATTTTTTATATATAAAAAATTCATATTGATTCAAAAAATTAAAAATATGATTTATGTAAACAAATTGACAGAAATAATTTCTCATTTTAAGGGGCGAACCCCCTAGTGTGCGAAAAATGTCTTTACTTTTTCTCTAATCATACAAATAATTTTTTCTCGAATTTAAACGGATGCAAACTACTCCTGATGTTCACCCCCAAAAACAGAATTTCCGTGATATATCGGGTTCTAATAAATATTTTGGAATGAAACAAAATGGAAATTACTTCTTATAAAAAACAGATGTTTCACAAAAAAAGAATTAAAAAGTATACTATTCGATATTCCCTAGAAATTAAAATTAGGTATCTGAGTATATTATACATTTTAAAAGAAGTATGCAACCCTTGACATTTTGTTCTGTATTTTTTTATACAAAACTTTCTATTTATACTAATTTAAGGAGGATTATTAAAATTTAACAGAAATATTTATTAAGAATCCAAAAATAAAAAGAATATTGGTGGCTCGAATTTAAAGCTTTTAAGCACGAAGCTTTGATACTTCACAAACAAACAGTAGAAAAATAAATATTGGGCACTTGTTTCTTTCTGCGGAAAAACTGTATTGAAGGGTGAAGATCATCTTTAATGTTCATACCCGAAAACTCATTTTTATATATAATATATCTTTCCTCTATTGGCCCTATCAAACTTTTTTTGATTAAGCAAAATGAAAACGGCCTCTATAGGACGAGTCACAGTCGACTGAATATTAGAGATTGCATCCCCCGGTTAAAATTATTAAAATTATACTATATTATTTATTTTCGTAAATTTTCACTAAAATTACAGACTACAGACAAGATTGCTCATGAATCATTCGTTCTGCTCAATAGAAATAATTTCCATTTTTTTCATTACAAAATATTGATTAGAAACCGAAATACTGTTTTTGAGGAATGAACATCAGGGGTAGTTTGCCTCAGTTTAAATCCGTTTTAGACCGATAGAAAAAATTATTTGTGAAATATCTGTTTTTTTTTATAAGAAGTAATAATTTCCATTTCGTTTCAATCCAAAATATTGATTAGAACCCGAGATGTCACAGAAATACTGTTTTTGGGGGTGAACATGAGGGGTAGTTCGCATCCGTTTAAATCCGTTTGAGGCTAATAGAATAAATTATTCGTATGATTAGAGAAAAAGTAAAAATTTTTTATTTTGTAATTAATTTTATTAATTCTAATCGTATAGACATTTTTCACTAGGGGGTTGTTCGCCCCCTAAAAAGAGAACTTAGTTTTGTCAATTTGTTTACATAAGTTATATTTTTAATTTTTTTTAACAAATATGAATTTTTTATGTACTATAAAAAGTGTTTGAAAAATGTAATAATAATGCAGAATTATTATAAATACCCGACTCGATAGACAAAAACACACAACTAAAAGAGTTCTTTTAGGTTATGAAACTGAAACAAATACAACGTAGTACGCAAACTCGTAAATAACAGGAACCTACGTACAACATAAAATAGCGGCCACTTAAGGCACGTTATTTACAAACGTTATTTCTAACATAACGATGTAACGTAAATGGGATACATACTCGACCTGATTATCTGTACCAGATTTTATCGAGATCGGTTAATAGATTCCGGAGATATAAACCGATTTTTCTTACAACTTCAATACCCTGTATCTCCAAAACAAGGCCGTTCCAGATCTATGTTTATAAGGCAAACACCTACTATTTTAAAGAGACCTATCAGCCCGCGAAGTTTCCTGCATAATATTTGGACCACCCTATATATATGACATTTTTTCATGTCAACCGGATTACCAGTTCTCCCATAATTTGGGTTGTCCGACGTATAGGATCTTAAAATGTTCGTCTAAGCCAGAACATTCTGGAAAAATGTGCCCCCCTGAAAAATACAATATGGCGCATCAACTATGGCGCCCGAAATCGCCTTTTGTCATGACATATTAAATAAATCGATTGTAGAATTCGCATCTAAGACCAGTAATTAAGAATCTACCATTAGGATTCGATATTCCAAAATGGCGGATCCAATACCGCGAATATTACCACCATTTACCCCACTTTACAGAAGCGAATATTGTGGGTCAATTTAAAGTACCGGAGTGGGGGTATTTGAGGTTTCTGAACCCTACTTTAGCATCGAAATTTCAAAATTCAAAATGGCGGATCCAATATGGAGGACGCAAACCCTTGTTAACCCATTTTATAGCTATATATCAAGATTTCGAATAAATTGATAGTATTGGCACTATGTGGAATTGGTATGGTGTTTTTTGAACACTTTTTGAATTTATTTTTGTATTCCAAAGATATATTTAATGCCAGACTCTCGAAAGTGAAAATTGAAAAGAGAAACATTCCGCGCATACCTATTACTACTCGTATATAAAACATTTATTCATATCATATTCAGATGATAGATATACAGGGTGTTACGAAATTCGCGGACAGGGACTCTGGGATCATGTTAAGCTAGATAAGGTTATAAAAAAATGTCTCTATCATTTTTCAATCAGACCGATATTTTTCGAGATACGGCAGTTTTAAATATCCAAAAATAATAAAAATTTTCAATTTTTAATCATTGGATAAACAATTATAACAAACGAACTGTTCAAAATTTCCACCACCTGCTGCTAAACATGCTTCAGCACATTGTGTTACAGCTCGAACGGAGTTGCATACCCACCATCTCTGGCGTTATTTGTTGTATTGTTTGAAACAGACAGCTCTTTAACAATTAATGACAATTCAGAGAGCATTTATTAATACTTTGACATCGTTAGAGTACAGTAAAAGTACCTGTCAATACAAACTGCAAAATGATAGGCCACAATTATTCAAATCATGAATAGTATGATATGCTGATGGTTCTCGGAGCTTCAAATAATCGTGCAGGTGAAGCAATGCTGTTGGCTTGGTAGAGGCGGTACATTTGCTTGGCCACCTCGTTCTCCAGACCTAACGCCATGTGACTTTTTATTTTGGGGCTTCTTAAAAACGTTGGTGTACAGAACACCAGTGACAAAGAATGAATTGCAGAACCGCCTATTTCAATCAATACAGCAAATAATACCAGAGGTGAGCTCCATTAGAGCAGTAGCACAATGTGCTTAAGTATGTTTAACAGCAGACGGTGGAAATTTTGAACAATTGTTGTAACTCGTTTGTCGTAATTGTTTATCTATGATTGAAAATTGAAATTTATAAATATATATTTTTATTATTTTTGGATATTTAATACTGCTATATCTCAAAAAATACTGGTCTGATTGAAAAATCATAAAGACACTTATCTAGCTTAATATAATCCCACAGTCCGTGTCCGCCAATTTTGTAACACCCTGTATGTCGAACTAAAATAAAGAAGTTATCCTTTCCTAAATGACGTGGTGTCTTCCGAAACACCGCTGTAGGAGAATTAACTAATTAAACTCCCTTACCTAGACGTAAGTAGGTGAAGAGTTCTCTCAAACTTTACTAACTAGTCTATAAGGGTAAAGGCCTCCGGCTGAGTAAACTAATTACATTAAATTTAAGCGATAATTTATATTTATCAAACTGTAATTTACTGATGATAATTAAAACGCATTTACAAATCACTTTTCACGTTAAAAATGCATTATATATTTATTCGTTTGATTCCTCGCAGATCCCTTTTCCACATAAAGTTTGATTTCTGAGCTAATGCTAACGCTAGTGCAATTATTAAGCACCAGTTTACAATCATTTTCACATACGAAAAAATAATAACATGCATTGTAGAAAATACTACTCCAATTTTATATTATTGGACATGCTAACAACAATAGGGAAGTAATATTTTACTTATGCCTCTCATAGGACATTTCTCAATATTCAAATATGAAGAAAAGAACAAAGGTAGGTGCTAGCGAAAACCTCAAAGGAATTTGCGTAGGAAAATTAGATTTCCATACAATTGGTGTCCAAGTTTATAACTTTTTATTTTCCAGTTCTATAATGTTAGAACTTTATTTTGTCACAAAGTTTCATATTTTGTATAACAACACGATAGGTATATGTAAAGAAAATGAATTAATATTAAAACAAAAAATATATAATGTCTATGAACGTTCATTAAACGAATAAATACGCTGCTACATTAAATAAATGATACTAATGATGGTTAAAAGTAAACAAAGATAAAATAAATGTTTATTATATTTATTATTTATATTAAAATCGTTGTTTAGTCTGATTCACTTGAGGCTGTAAACTACGAGAACCTCAAAAACGATAAATTTTTTGTAATAGTACCCGTCAACTGATAAGTACACCTCCGTACATACAAAAGAATAAAAAGGGATTTACAAAAATATGTGATAACACTCTATTTTTTTAGTCCTCTACGAAATTCATAAGAATACTAGAATCGTTCAAGAAGCACTTTCACTTTTCTTAATTTAATTAGTGTTTTAAAATACAGTATATACGGGTAATTTAAAAAATTGCAATGCAAGATATAACTGAAAATTTTAAATGTTGACAGCAATAGCTCTAATTGGACCTCATTTTAATCCAAATGTTTTGAAATGTTTTTCTGGATGAATATACCAGGTGAAAGGTTTCGTTCTATCAAAAATGTATTATTTTTTGGCTTCACCATTTGAATTTTCCTAATAAATTTATTAAATTAAGTGTCATACAACTAGTTTACGCGATCATCCCTCGAATCCATCGATCAAGAGAGGTAGGTAGAATGAGGGAACAAGGGATGTCACATGTTCAGGTCTGTTTAAAATTTAATGTGAACCCACAGGAATAGAGGGCGATTTTAAATTAACGCAGCATTCGGGGAGGATAGGGAAATAATAGGTATGGTATAATTTTCTATCTTACCTATTTTTAATTAAAAAATTCATTTAATACAAACCTCACACCATTTACTTTCTAATTGAATTAGTATATACCGGGTGATTCGGTTTGATATTCGCGGCCTCGTATCTCTTTTATTTTAACAAGTAGCTATAACAAACCCTATATATTTTTAGGAAGAAAGGCAATGGTGAATTTATGAAACGAAACCTTTAAATCCAAATATGGAAAACACGGTTGTTCAAAACGACATTTACAAGAGAACAAAAAAGTTATGACAATTTAAATGCATGTAGATAGGTTAATAAAATTTAAAGCAAATTCGAGGCGCGATTTCAATAATTACTCATGTCAGAAAACTCTCCTATATCAAGTTTTATGTGTTTACTACAATTAATAACAAAGTTATTGAAGAAATGCTAAAATAAAATTATATTATGTA
This sequence comes from Anoplophora glabripennis, assembly GCF_000390285.2. Classification (NCBI taxonomy): domain Eukaryota; kingdom Metazoa; phylum Arthropoda; class Insecta; order Coleoptera; family Cerambycidae; genus Anoplophora; species Anoplophora glabripennis. The sequence goes on from NW_019416311.1 coordinate 810,139, forward strand.
TTATATTTCAGCACTTTGCGTGTCGAAAATTATCAAATTTTGGACTAAGGTTTTGGCCACAGGAATATGTTGTACAATTTTATCCAGACCTATTAGACATCCTATATAATGAAAGACATGTTTTATAAATAACCGAAATTGGACCTAAACAGTCTACCGTTCTGGCCAGGTAATTCTTTCGCATAGACTAAGTAAGTTACACGCATCTCCCCTATCAACTTCGGGTGGAAAGGGTCGGACATGACATATCATCAAGGCTGCGACTCGGACTCTCGTAATTGGTTGGCATTGGGAGCGCACGTGCCCCGTTGCATTTTTTGTGAACCGACCGAATACCTAAAGCGCTTTGCTGTTTGTTTATTTTTATTATTATTCCACTCAAACCTTTCTTAAGAAATAGACAAAATAAAAATTGTGTACAGTGTCGAACAAAAAATTAATATTATTAAATGGCGCAGAAAGTGCAGAGGAAGTCGTTGGTCGATTTATATTTTCATACCCCGACGAATCAGTCCCCACTGCTAGAACTGTTTTGAATATGTTTCATAAGTTTGAGGAGTGTGGATGTAGCATCAGGAACCTCGTCAAATTCCTGAAGCAAGGAGAGAAAAAGAGGTTAATGTATGTGCTTCTGTGGAAGTAAGTGAGCCGTGTCCTTCTTCCCAAATTTCCGAAGAATTTGACATTCCAAGTCATACAGTTCGTCGCATCTTAAAAAAGAATGGTTACAAAGCCTATAAAATGCAAACTTCTCATTATTCCTGCTGATCAAATAAGGGGTATGGAGTTTTGTGGATCCATTAGGGAAAAAAATAGATAAAAATAATGAATTTGCTGGGCAGATTTTATTTACAGAGGAATCATCTTTTTCCCTACTTGGCCGTCATAATTCTTCAGTGGTCCAATATTGGTCCCTGGAAAACAAGCATTTAAGTATACCATTAAGAATGCAGTACCCTCAAAAGGTAAATATTTGGGCTGGCGATAATATTGCGGGTAACTTAAATGCTGAGAGATATTTGCATTTATTACAAAATAGTGTTGCGCCAGCTGTACGAAACATGGATGTAAATTTTGAGGTAATTTGGTTTCAGCAAGACGGATGTCCAGCACATAACGCAAGGCCAGTTCAAGATTATTTGGAACCAACTTTTCCTGAAAGGCTTATTTCCACAAGAGGTATCATACCTTGGCCTCCTCGATTTCCAGATCTGACACCCTGCGACTTCTTTTATGGAGTCATTTAATGCAACTTCTCTACAAACATCTACACGAAAGAGCCGCAAATTTGGTCGAATTACGGCTTAAAATTAGAAATATTTTAGGATCAGTTACTCCTGAAATTTTGTCAAATGTTCGTCAAGAATTTTACGACAGATTAGGGTATTGTGAAGCTCAAGCAGATGGTTTGTTTGAACACCTTATTAATTAATAATAAGCTTTATTTAATAAGCATTTGAAAATAATTCATTATTTTGCTTAAGAATTACCACTCATTTTAGTTTAGAATACAGTTTTAGATTTTACTAAAGGTTATAAATAATTTGTAATGAAGTTGGAATGCTTTAGTATGGTATCAAAACCTTTTATCATTCTTGTAAAAAAATATCGAACAAATAGGGCAATTATTGTAAGTATGGCAACACTGCTGTCAATTCCAGGCCCTGCCATCGCAATAAATCAAAAACATAATCTATTTTCCGTATGTACGTATCTTAGACGTACAATGTTTTCAAATTCCTAATGCAAGACAGACACAATAAACCAGTAGTCAAGGAGAGCTTAGAACCGCAGGCTTCGCGCACTTCTCATGGCGTTTTTTTTTATTCCCTAATATCGATGGCATAAAGTTATACAAATGATATGGGGGCGGAGTCAGAATTATTAGGGGAGGCTGGTGAAATATTTGTATAATTTACTAACTTTGTATCGGAAATAAAAATATGACCAGACCTGTATACTCAAACCATCATTAGGTTGCAGTAGTGCAACGGACCTGAGTACTGAAATGAGTGCTAGATTGTAAATAGGAGATTTTTACAATAAACCATGGGCTGCTTTAGTTCCGGAGATATTCCAGATGGGTCCCACAAAGAGAAAATGTGTTGAAAAAATGTGACTGCTCAACTGTCATTCATATTTCAGGTTTTTCGTTTAAATATATTTTTAAATACGTAATTCATATTTCTATTTATTACCGTTATTAACTTTTCACATACAAATGCTACACAAAGTTAGTAAACCCAAGAATTAACTATATTACTTTCAGATGACACTTAAAAGCATATCCTTGTATATGGAAATCGTGTTCCGATTCGCGGCGAGATTGAATTTACATAATTTTAATCCCTACAAACTCTTAGCTTTCCGCCGTAGGTCCCAGTGGTAGATATGCGCCTGTTTTGCAGGAATACATCTAATTATTGACGGGAAGGGGAGAAAGATCGGGCATTTCCGGCCATCGGTTGTTCTTTATAATAGATGGCCTGAATACTCCAATCGAAAGGGAAGCTGTAAAAGGCCCCAGAATTATTAAATCTCGAATTCGATTACATTGATCCAATGGGAAGTATGTGACGAGAATCGCTAAAAAATCAATCAATGGGAGTATACTTTATTTAAGATAATCAGGCCCTTTTTCATAAAGTCAACCAAAATTGCCTTGTGAATACTATTTAGAAAGGATGGAACTTACTTCCTGTCAGTTGTCTAATAAAATGTAAATAAAATGACTAAAAACCATTGACATAATGGCATGGGTATAAGGATTGGTACATTCCTTATACCCATACCATTAAACTTCTAAAGTAAAAGTAGTTTCAGAGTGAGATTTTTGGTTAGGCAAAACTATTTTCATAAAAATTCATTCAGGGTTTATTTCATTATTATTTTTTTTTAATTATTTCATATGTGGTACAATATCCAATAAATAAAGAAATAAAACATCTGAATATTCTTTAGGTTTCTGTATTTACATAATGTTTTAGGGTTTGTACATATTAAATTTAAAAGATGGAAGCAAATTTCATAAAAGCAGATTCTTCTAATTTGCTAGAAGTAGGTTTGTTAAAGGTTATGATTTTTTTTTTAATAAAAAAACATGACTTTATCAGTATCAGTGCTAAGATGAGATGAGTGAAAATGCAAAGGCTACGTTTCAATAACGTGTAAAGCTTATTTAAAGTACGTTTGTAACGAAAGTTTTGATGTTTTTGTACTATAAGAATAGTAAATAAGAATTGGACGAAACCGTTTCTGTCACAGGTTTAAAATACAACATTCTTACTATTTTTATTCCCATGGAAACTACATAAAATCTACCTAATATCTTATAAATATAGTAATAATATAATATTTATTATGTAGGTATTTTTATATAAATGCGTAGTACCTATAGGTATTTGTATAATATTCACANTTTATATAAATACTTAGTACCTATAGGTATTTGTATAATATTCACAAAAACATCAACAATTGAAAACACAGATGTATAATGTTTCTAGAGGATACAAACACGTATTTATAACATATGTAACAAAGAGGTTGGCCGTTGGTTATGTAAGCTGACCGTTGTAGTAGACTGAACGGGAAGTACGTGATTGGGAGGTGTCTGTCTATCACGTTGGGAGACACGAGACGGTCGTCCTTGCGATAGTTGTTTTCAAATAGTTTATTAGTTTGTTGTTTGGTGTTAATTGTTATTTCTCTGGATAGGTTCGTTTTGGTTATTATTGTAGTTTGGTGGTGGCTACTTTTGTTAGTTGGGTCAGTACATTTTTATCAGCTGCAAGATTTATGTTGGACCGATAATCTTCAGTAGTTTGAATTATCGGTGTTAAGAATGATCTTCGCCCAATATATATCATTTATGTCTATATAGTGAGTTAAGGGTCCCCTTTCCACCAATGTATTTCGATGGGGTAAAGGTCCCGTAATGTGTATATCTTTGGAGTGGGTTGAATGTTCCGATATTATTTATGTATTAAGTGGGTTAAATGTCCCAATATTATTTATGTATTGAGTGGGTTAAATGTCCCGATATTATTTATGTATTAAGTGGGTTAAATGTCCCAATATTATTTATGTATTGAGTGGGTTAAATGTCCCGATATTATTTATGTATTGAGTGGGTTAAATGTCCCGATATTATTTACGTATTGAGTGGGTTAAATGTCCCGATACTACTGAAGTGGGTTAAATGTCCCGATATTGTTGAAGTGGGTTAAATGTCCCGATATTGTTAAAGTGGGTTAAATGTCCCGATATTATTGTGGTGGGTCCATGTATCTGTTGTAAACCAAGGTCCCAATGTTTATTTTCCTACTGGATCGTACAACCTTTTCTGCGTATTCATGCCTCGCTGAGTGTCCTGTCGGGTCGAACATCACTTATGATTCACACGTCTTTGTTGGGACTCTGAAACCTGGCTCGTCATACCATCACATTTTGTATTCTGCTCATTGAAGATTTGATCCGTTGTAAAATAATTGTAATATTCTCGTATTTCTCAATAAACTTGGAAAAAAAATCTCCCCTGACTTTGTTCTTTCTTACACATTTTGTTGCTTTCAATATAATTCATTTTTCAAATAAAAGATATTAAAAAAACAAATCAAAGTAGAGACTAATAGACTATTGATTTTAGATCCTCACGACAGAATTACGGAGACATATTTTCTTAGGCCGGTCGCAAACACGGCCACTTGTGGTCGCCACTAGTGGCTGTTAGACCCATCGCAAACACAGCCACTTGGTACGACTTCTGCCACAACGTGTGGCTGGGTCGAGCCACTGCCAACGCTGTTTGCACTTAACCTATTTAAACTACATACAAAATACAGTCCGCAGCGTGTGGCAGCTACTAGTGGCGACCACAAGTGGCCGTGTTTGCGACCGGCACAGCCACTAGTGGCGACCACAAGTGGCCGTGTTTTCGGCCGGCCTTAGGCGTCTTCACACTAGTGCTCCCACACTGGGGAACAATAAAATATTTGTAATGTTTTTCCGTTCTGTGTCTTCCATATTGCTAACAAAATTCGGTATCTTAACGTACTCAATCGAAACTTAACAGGCAACTAAAATCCGACTACCCGACTGACTAACAACACACGCAAGCATGCGTCATCAATTTCCCATGCGGTAACGTCACACCCGCCGGTTCCGCGGATACTCGGCACGCAAGTTTATGATTTTTTTTGGATGACTTGTAGGCCATATAAAATTCAAATTTTTTGCAGAGAACCTTAAAATTGCAATATCTTTCCGTTAAGCAAAAAAAAAATATTTGTTGTATTAGCCCATTGAAATGGCCTTTAAAGTCTGTGACGAATTTGCTTTGATTCACTAATAGTCTGAAAACGGCGTCCAGCAATGATTTAATTTCGGGAATTTCGCAAGGTGCCAGGTCTATCGAGTAAGGAGGGTGTGGGAGGACACGAAACTGATGAATTGGCAAAGCTGAGTGTGCGGACGCATTGTCACGGTGCAAAAACCATGAGTTATTTCATCACAACTCTGATCTTTTTTTGCGGATTTTATTACGTAACTGTTGTAAAACGCCTTGATGGTATATACGGTTCACTGTTTCACGTTGAGATAAGAATTCAAAATGTGACATGCTTTCTTGGGGCGGGCGTGATGATCCTTTGGCAATCCGTTGTGGTGATTGAACTTTTGTCTCAATGTCGTAGCCGTAGACCTAGCTTTTGTCTTCTGTTGTGATCATTTGAATGAATGTTTCACCGTCATTGGACTGTTCAAAAAGTTGCCGACAAACCACACGATTTTCTGTTTGTTGTTTAGTCATCAAACGAGGAACAAATTCTGCTGCAACTCGATACATATTTGTTTGTTAAAATTTCGCGGCATGACCCAATTGAGATGCTAACCTCTTTGACTTTCTGAACGTGGGAGTCATCAGTTGAGGTCGAAAACCTTCCTGGTCGAGGATTATCTTCAATTGAATGACGACCACTTTCAAATAATGAAAACCATTCGTACCATTACATCATTTTCGTAAGCTTGTTTCAAAAATTGAAACGATTCCTTGAAAATTTTCCCCAGTTTCACGCAAAATTTTTCATTGCACGAGAACAAAATGAGGTTACAGAGGACGTAATGCGCAACGCAATGCAGCCAACTGCACCTAACTAAATATCTCCATTAGCGCGAAATTCGAAATGTTCGGTTGTTTTCTGAATATACCTCGTACATCTTAAGCCTCAACTAATGAAGTGGTTACGCCATAAGCAAGCTATCGTCGTTGAGTTTAAATTATAGGTTATATTCAGTTAGGATCAACCTTCATTTGATTACTTAACGGATTGCTAAGATCTAAGTCAGCTAATATAGTTATCAGATACAAGGGATAATTTCTCCATTTCCACAATTTATATATAGCTACGTTGCCATCAAGTTTCAGAACTGATTCGTCTTGGCAAGTTATTGGCAGACAAGTGTAACATTGTTTGTAAAATGCTTCGAAAGCACCTTATATCCTTTATATAAGTTAAACAGTTTTTGATTATTTACTCGAGAATCATAGAAAATATAAACTTCGTATTATCACGTTCCTTCCTAGTAGCTACATGTACATAAAATTTAAACAAAGACTAATTAATGGTGTACTGAGTGGGGTCTGTGAACAATTTTCTGTTACAACTTTAGTTAGACCATTTCCAGTCAAAGTTTTTGTAACTTTTTAGTTGTTTGACATACTTTCACTGTTAAAAGTCCAAGTACTCTAACAATTTTACGAACATGACTGCCAGCGGAGAATGAGTGAAAGTTTTTATAAGTTCGCGTTTATTAAAAGAGCCATTAGTGGGACATAATCAACTTTTTCATAATTATCTACCTTATTTGTTGAGTTACAGCAAAATTCTATGATCCGCTGTTGACAAGCACCTATATTACCTTGTTTTTGAACTTTTAGTCTTGCATTTTTCACCACAAAAGACACAAAAAGCTTAATTGAGAATAATCTGTCTAAATCTCTAAAAGAACAATTCTTTTTGCCTACTAAATTCCTTAAACCTTATTGAGGTCATTCGATTCGACTTTTGACACATTGCAGTTGAATTAAAATTTCAACAATCTTAAATTTAAAATTTGAGTAAAGTAAATAAAGCAATCCGCTTTTTTTACGGCATATTAAAACTTAAAAGAGGATATGTAATGGAAGATAGAATGAATTAATAATAAGCATTTCTTTTATTAATCAAAATCAATAATACATAATTCAAATTCTTTAAAACTTATTGAGAACTTCTGGAATCGTACACGAATTAAGTACTACATAAAAAGAGCTAAATATTTGTAGCGATCGTCCGCTTCTTTATTCTAATTTTTTGTAATAAACAGGAAATTTGCTAGTTCAATTTTTCTGATCATGAGTTCTACTTCAGTTTTTTATTACGAAAATGTGTTTTTTTTATCGTGAAAATTATTAGTGAACAAATGTTTAAATGAAGGCACTTATTTCTCTAGATTCCTATAACTGTTTTCATTTTGTGAGAGAACAATGGCGTGTGTCCTAATAAGTGCAATTAAACGTACTGAAAACGGCCGACCAACAGATTAACAGTGCATGAATGGATGGACGATATACAAACCCTGATGGAAACTATATTCCATTTGCAAAAAATGTTTCTGCCAATGGATTTTTCGATTATTTACTCCTCAAATATCCTACCCAAGTGTATAGACACCTTGTATATGTTATTGAACAAAACTGTTTTTAATTTAATACAATAAGGACGTTGTATTACGACTCACCTGTTAGATACGTTTCGGGTAGGGTCGTAGACATTTGCTTGCTTCGGAGATCAATTCTTAAGCTCCTTACCAGGGGGATTACACCGCTTTTTTCACCGCATCTGGATGTTCACACGCTCGAGGCGAGCAATTGCTAGGGGCTGGACTACCGCCTGACTAAGGGATATTAAATCAAGATATTCCTAACTTTGTTACTAAATGAAGTGGATAGAGATTTCGGGAAACTTTCGGTAACACACAATTCATAAAAAATAGTCCATTTCCATGAGTGAAATTCTGTATAAAATGTTACACAAAGTATATAAACAATAAAGTAAAAAAACATACCTAGTTGCTTGTTTGTTTATTGGCTCATTAGAATTCATTCAGAACAATATGATTTTTATCATTACATTGGTAATTCTGCCATAATTATCTTATTATGGCAGTCTCAACAAAGGTTAATAATACTGGCCAATCGATTGAGTATATAGTGTTTCACTTCAAAAAAGCCATAAATTCCTTCACGGGAAATAGAGGATTTTTTGGTTAGGGTTTCAAAGGCCGTCTTTATGCACTAATTGACACCACAGTGTGCAGCCTCGATGAAACTACGACGTTATTAATAACAAAATTACAGATATTGATGTTTCCACAAAATATACAACATCAGCAGGTCATTTCCTGATTGAATATAAGAATAAATTATGAGAAATATTGAAACTGTGCCTACTACTGCTTTAAATTGCAATAAATAAATTATTTTGATGCGTGTCGGTACACAATAATGAGAAGTAAATGTATAGTTAAAGAACGAAAAGACGGGAAATTATAAAATTCCATTCACTTTGTTTTTTCATTCTTCTCGTAACGAAACATTAAAGCACAAATATCACTCTGGTGAAGAATCACAAGCCAGAATGATCTTTTTCAGTTAATTTGAAAATAATCAGTTTTAATCTTAATTTACAGAAACAATTAGATTGAAGAAGTTAACAAAGTTAAACTTACAAAAATTGACTAGATTTAAAATGGAACAGACGTCTTTACCTATAATACTTTGTAAGTATGTATAATTAACATACATTAACATGCATTGTGATTTAATAACTACTCATCTGCTAGTTATTAAAGAAATTTATATACAAAATACATTCAGTACAAAATGTATACTTAAATAAGTTTTTTATAAATTATTCAGAGACATGACCCTATACCTTGATCACGATCCTAATCGCTCAAGCTTATCGTTCAAAATTATAAACAATAAAAATGTTCAGTTGAATTCCTCAGTAAAAAGGGTCAACGAGAGGGTGTCAAGCAAATTATAGGCAACCACAACAAAGCATGTATGTTCTATTACTATCTAAAAACGAAGGTCCAAATTCCAAGATTTAATTGAAAATGTTGAAATAGAAATAGGCCGTCAGAGAGAGGGTTCCAACAGCGTGTTCACATTCCCAGAGTACCACAATACCATTGTCAAGCAGTTTTCCCAAAACATTCTTTGGGATTTTTTTTCCTAGTAATCAGATTTTAAAAACAATAGGTATATTAATGAAAATATCGAAAAAATTATTGCCGTAGAATAGGTAGCAGGGGGTATAATTCTACAATTTTTAGACATTTTATTGTGATTTTTCATTTTTTTGCTGAGCTATTCCCCCATTCGTATAAAATACAAAGTTTAATACAATGAGATTTTAATGGAAATGTCAAGAAAACCATTTGCGTATAAATTTTGCACTTCAGTGTAGATACTTTTTTAATATACATTAATATCTACATTATATTTAAAACCATATTTCTAGAAAAAAATCATTAACGCAGAAATGTTGAATTTTATTTATTTTTTTTTTAATTATGGCCCTTGCTAGCTCTAATAAAATGCAATATTTGACCAATGATTTTTTCAGTATTTTCATTAACACGCTGTATATACAGTTGCATTTCTAACAGGAAAGCTTTTATGAAACGAATAACCTTTGAATTATTTTAAATTAATTTGAAGTGACTGATAATGATAATGTAAATAAAAATAATAACTCAAAAATAAAATGAGACCGAATATTTTTCTTTGAAGCACCATTGAAATTAAAAACAGTTATCCGATATTTCAAATATTCAGTGGTGTTCAATTTCTGCTATTCTGAGTGACAATGATCATGATATCTCCGCCACTGGTTACAATTAGTTATACAGGGTCGGAAAGTCCCCATGGTTCATCGGCCGTTACGTGAGAGCGATAAAGAAAGTCATAGAAATCCCTACGATAGAGAAAGATGGCTATAATGAAGGCGTCTAATAGTCACCGCCCATTTCGCCCTTCCACAAATAAGATCCACTTCTTATTAGTGGAAGGGCGAAATGGGCAGTGACTATTAGACGCCTTCATTATAGCTATCTTTCTCTATCGCACGGATTTCTATGATTTACCTTATCGCTCTCATATAACGGCCGACAAACCATGGGGACTTTCCGACCGTGTATATAAACCCACAGGATTTTCTACTTTACATTATATAAATCATCTCCCTACATTCTGTCTCCCTCGAAAATTAACCTTCAGATATTAATTATATACAAAATCAACAAACTTTTTCCGCTTTTTGAAAGAAGCTAAACGATTATAAATATGTTCAGATGATGTACAGGATGTTGTTCTGGCATCAGATGCAGCAGTTTTGAAACTTGAGGTTCTTTTAAATAAATTTGCAAAATGGCGTTTATTTTCTGTCTTTTTTATGTCGCTTTCACGTTAAAATTTTTATAAAACTATTGCTTTTCGAGATATTGATAATAGAAATGTTTTTTTTCTGTTACTGAATACATAAGTTTTGTTAAAATATGCCATTTTTATACCCCTTGAGGATTCAGTAAAATATGTCTAAAAAATATTTTATGAAGTATTTTCCAAGTATTTCTAATTTCTTCAGTTTTTCTCATTTTTGATTTTTTTTCCTTTCGGTGGGCCTGAGTGTCACATTCGCATAGCTCTGAGCTATGTGAACAACATGAACGTTAACAATGGAAGTGATGCAATGCCTGCCACTCCTAGATATTTATCTAAAGGAGGTGGCTCTGACAGCTATGGTTCATTTAAAGAATGTTGATGTTAAACCAGAAGTAGGATGTGGAGAAGTCAGGTGTCGCCTATGAAATCGGACCGTCAGGAATATGCCTCTTCTACAGGAATACACTGACGGCATTTCTCTCAGTTTGTATTTGATAGACCCTACACAGTACTCATCAAAAATGAGGACGCCAGTGAGGGTGTAATTAACATCTTCACTGACGGATCAAAAAAGGGAAAGAAGGTACAGGATGTACACATCCAAAATCTATGAATGTACGTGCCACCGTGATACAAGCGAAACTGGCAGGTATATAGCTACATAGCTACTAAAGAAATTGTCCGCAGGCAGATAACGAATCAACACAGAAGTAGACAATCAGCAGTACTGATCTTGCATAATCGGAATATAATGTCCAGATTGGTATGAAAATGCCACCAAGCGCTGGCGGTGGCCTCAACTACCAACAGCATTTCTGTATGCTGGGGTAAGGGACACGACCGGAGCAATGGCAATAAAGAAGCTGACACGCTGGTTAGGAGAGCATCGAGTCTTATTATATTTAGACCCGGTCCCTCCAGTGTGCTCTCGTTGTCGGCACTTATTGAAATGTTTAACACAAAGCGTTTAGAACACGGTGGGATGAAATAAACAGCTGTCGATTTGCTAAGGAGTTCTTAGGATACCCCAACAGAGACCCAGCCAAAAAGTATCTGGTATGGACAGGGTAAGCCTTCGCCTGGTGACGGGTATTCAGACCGCACACTGTTGACTAAGGAAACACCTCTACAATATGAGGTTGTGATAGACGAGACAGTTTTCCAAGTACTCTGCGAGTGCACTCTTGTCAATGAGAGGCTAGGAGAACGGTGGCCTTCTATGGCCTACATCAGAGAGTCCCCCTGAGCAACGACATCACCTTTTTCTCCTTGATAGGTTAGTTAACTGTTCGGGAGAGCTGATCTCTCGCTGGGAGGATGCACAAGGAGTTCAATCCAATTCAAGGATTCAATCAATTCAAGGGGTATCCTAAATGCTGTAACTCAGTATACTGAGTTACCTTCCAAATTATTTCAAAATCCAGAATCCGTTCGATAGGTCCTTTTCTTCTAATTTTGACCACCTAAATTAAAATTAAAAAACATTCTGATTGTTGTGTAAATATAATTTTTTTTCATATAAATATAGATTTTCTTCATATAAATGAAAAAGGTGTATAAAGCTTTCTACAAAAAGAATATTATTATACACCTTTGCTTGATATATTTGAAGAACTAAAATTTATTTAAGTTTCTCTACCTCTGTCCACTCCAAGGTTTCCCTAAACAAATAAATTCACCTCGTAACATTTTCACACGAGGAGCTCAATTCTTGACGGTGAGAGAATAGAATGCTTCCTGGGGAACGTTCCCTCATTTCGCTCTACTACTGTTCTATCACAAAATTCATACTGTATTCTCGACACACAAAGATCGAGCCATGAAAGTGAAGAATGAGGAATAATGTTGTCAAATGTACCGACCAATCAGAAAGCAGTAAATAGGCGGTAGAATGAAAACTAGTGATGAGCTAGTCATTAAATAAGTGCTACTTATTATTGTTATTTGATTGTCAGTGTCAGGTACAGTCTAAAAAGGAAAGAAAATGGAAATCAATGAAAAACCGAAGCTATATCCAGAAAGTTCTAAATAAAAAGAACTTCTAATAGATTTTATTGAGGCTACACTAGAGAGACAATGAGGGCTAATTGGGAAGAATTTACAAATATTTTATTACTATTTTAGGTAGATTAATTTTATTTTATTATTATTTGATTCGTGTACTGTACAATCCTTCAAGTAAACACAAATTATACGAACGTTTCCTTAAAATTCTCGAAGGATATCACCACTAAACAGTAACTAGAGATATTACAGACAGATTGCGGAATTCGTAATTTGTGAAATATGTCAAAAAAATATAAGGTTAGGTTTAATGATCCCTGCCTGTTCCCCCAAAAATATCAGTAGAAGAAATAGGGAACAATTATTCTTCTATCATTACTCAATAGAACACCATTCAAGAATACCGATTAATGAGTTTTAGTAGAGACCTTTCTCTCGTTCCTTCTACTCCCTATAATTCAAGAATAAAGTCCCAGATATATTACACAATTTATATGAGGTAATTGTTTACCCTCTCCCTTCGTGCGTCATCTATACAACTATACAACTATGCAACTATACATTCACCACAAGTTAATTTCAATCAGAGTAATGTACACCAGAGCAAATAAAGTTTTGTTAATAAATATTTGTATTTTTGCTAGTCCTTTACTGTTTCTCAAATACCACAAAAAATATTTAATCAAGTTTCCATTTTATTTCAAATTAAAACTATATTTGAACTTGTCTGGCCGCTGAATTATATCATGTAATATACAAAATAAATAAAATTTCCATTATAAATTATTCATAAGTCCATCATCATACATTGCAAAACCGACATAAATCTGTTTAATCCTGGATCCCAGCGTTACCGAATCCAAAACTGTAATCCTTCAAGCAATATGTATGAAACTGATAATGATCGCAATGTAGTTATTTGCTTTTAATCAGAGTGAATAAATAGGACCAGGTCAATATAAACTTGGAATCGTTTCTGATTCCATCGCAATTAAAAAGAAACGGGAAAACCACGATATTAGAACAGACACAGAATTGGGTGGAGTTTGCAGCTCTCACAACGTTTTTTCTCACCGACATCATACGCTCATAAGCACAGCTGATAAACATTTTGTAGGTACATTAGATCTGATTAATTTAAACTAGATTTACCAGTATACTGTGTAACTCTGAATGGTATGGAATATTTATACGGTTGCTGCATTTGACCTTCATAGTCCAATTAAATGGGCCTTTAAATCGCAATTTTAGTCAACTTGTTTGAATTTTTGATATAAGTTAATTTGAGGTATATAATAATAATAAGTCACAGTAATTTGTTTTCAATTTCCGGCCAGGGGTGAAAAAAACAAAATAAAGGGTTTTTTCAAGATAACACAAAAGTGATAAGAACTAGAAAAAAATGTTTTTTTTTTTATAAAAATTGTACAGCATAAAATTCTACATTAAAATGTCCAATTGACTTTTTCTTGTGCTATTAAAATTAACAGAGTTAGGGTGGATCGAAGTTAAGGGATGATTTCAGAAATTTAAAAAATCATAGGCAGAAAAATAAATGAATTTTATAATTTTTTTTTTCAATCTAGTCTAAAAAATTTAGGAGAAATATATAAGTATATATTTTAATTTTTAATAAAAAAGTTATAACAATTTCACAAAGCGAACGTGATTTTTTATCCTTGTTGTACAACAAAATTTCGAAAGTTACTTTTCATTATTTTAAACAATAATCAATGGCTTAGAAAAAATTGTTTGTGTTAAATCATAAAAATTAACGATTAAAAAATTGAAATTGTTATAATTTTTTTTATTAAAAATTAATGAATATATCTATTTCTTCGAAAAGAATGTTTACATTTTTTAGAATAGATTGAAAAAAAAAATTATAAAATTAATTCATTTTTCATTTTTTTTAAATTTCTTAATCCGCTTCTATCCAACCTAACCTAACCTAACCTAACCTAACCTAACCTAACTGTTAATTTCAATAGTACAAGAAAAATTCAATAGACCATTTTTATGTAAAATTTTACGCTCTATAACTTTTGTAAAAAACATTTTTTTCTACCTCTTACTCCTTTTGAGTTATCTTGAAAAGCCCCTTTATTGTATCTTTTTTCACCCCTGGCCGGGGGTTGAAAAAAACATTACTGTCACTTATTGTTATTATATACCTCAACATAAATTATATCAAAAATTCAGAGAAGTTGATTGGAAGCACATATCACAAGTATGTTTTCGCACATTTCAGTTTCAGTTCTCAATTCTTATTTCCCTATTTTTTTATTAAATTTCAGTAAAAATATACGCAGAAAGTTGTAAAATTATTATCTACCGAATTACAAATACTTGTAAATCGATAACAGTAGCAACAGGAACATGTGACGTGTTTTTTTTTCATTCTCATTTTGTCGAATTAACGTTGGCCATTTGTTTTTTGTCCGGTTACCGCCTTATCGACATATCAAATCAGGATTATAAAGCCATTTTGTATATTCCAATTGTGTAAACAATAATCAAGGAAATTGTATTGTTCTCCAAAAGAATCAATGTATTTTTATTAACGTCACGAAATCTCGTTAATATTATCTTTATGTATTAAAGTAAAGTTTTTTTTACACAAAATGGTGAAAGGAATGCGTGTAATTAATTTTTTTTTTAAATGGACTACGTGTCGTCAAAAATAAGCTCTATACAAACTAATTGCCGTTTTTGAAATAAAACCGTTCTATCTTCGTTAAATAATATAATTATTAAGATATTCAGCTCTTATGAAAGCAATAATTAAAGCATTAAGCAAAGTGTATCCCAAAATTCACGCAAGAAGATGATAGAAAACACAGGTTTTTAATTAAAAATTGTAAATTTTTTTATTGATTCATAAAGTAGACAGTATATGGAACAGCATATTATCGGATAAATCGCAATCTTTTGTCGAATTTTTCCATGACCGTTCTGCTTATATGCGGCTGAACTTCGTTGATACAATCCTCAGTTCCATCCTTCAAGGTATTGGCGGTCGGGGGCTTGTTGGCGTAAACCATAGACTTCAAAAAATACCAAAATCGCGAAATTACACTACTAAGAAATGACTCATGCAGTAATTGAATTGTTATGGACTGTATGGCATGTGGCATAGTTTTGTTGAAACCACATGTCGTCTACATCCATATCTTGCAATTTAGGCACAAAAAATCGGATTTTCTTTTCTCGAAAACAAGCACTATTAACTCGTTATTGAGAGTGATGCATTCAACCCAAAATAATTCGCACCAAACAGTGACACGTTGTTGATGCATTTGTTTCTCCACAATCACTAGTGATGATGATGACGATGAAAATTGTTTTGCTCGAAAAATCATTATCCACCTGTTGTTCTATGCTCTGCATGGTCAGTAGACTTCAGTTCTTCAGTCAAATGAACTTTGTATGCACCATGATGCAAATTTTTCATGCGTATACGCAGTAGAGAGCTTCTCAAAATGTACAATTCTTGACTACGGTGCGGAATTGTTGTTCCTGTTGTTCTCAGCAACACTCCCGAACTGCCTCGTTGTGCTCAACGACTTGTAGACGGACGATGAAAGAGTGAAGGAACGTTGAAGGAGTGTTTAAACTCACTAATAGATCCAGCCTCTTTGAATTTTTCAATGAATCTCTTCACAGTTGATGAAATTAAATCACTATTCCAACCATATTTTGTACGAAAATTGTGGACTGTAGCCCTCAAAATAATGTTGCTATTTTTAAAATATTGCTTAACGATGAAAACTCATTTTTCTTTCATGTAGTACTCCATTTTTAATAATCCTGAACTGTCAGCTATCACTTTGTTTTTTTTTTTTCGTTGGGAACATTTTGCCGCACAAATACACCCGATATTAGAACCCCAATAAAACATTTAGTTTTATTGTATTCTTACGAACGTTTGTATGTTCCTAACCTTTTTGAGTGTATCATTTTAGTCAGTTATAGGTTACCTGTGTAGGTTGTTTTTGTGAAGTGACAGTTAATTTAACAAAATTTAATTTTTGTTTTAAAATTACCAGTGTTTTGTTCATTTGCCCTTGCTTATCGGCGTTGTTTACACAAATTGTACACGTCCTTATATAATTTGTTGTAACTACTATAACCCAATTCTCTTAACGACACTAGCGACTTGTAAAGTTTTAAAGTATTTAAACGAGTCACTGCTTTATTGTATAGTCTGACAAAAAAAAACGTTTTAAAAGAGGATGCAAGAGATCTTCAGAAAAGTTTATATGTATTTTTAAACCTATTTGAAGGGTTTATAGTTTTATAGTTGCTGAAATCTACAATATTAAATTTCCATTCGAAGGTTTCACTAAAACCAAACTGTTTTATTAAATCCATCGAATTCCAAAACTAATTAATCTGTAACATCCTTCATAGAACCATTATAAAATAAGAGCACGATTAAAAACATTTAAATTGTTTCTTCCTACCTGCTAGCCGTAGAGTTGACACTTGTGTTGGACCTAGACCGTCTGTTAATAATCGAGTCGCCACAGTTCACCACACCGCCCTTGTTGGTGATGCTGAAGGTGCGCAGCCGATAGAGGTCGTCGCTGAGGCGGGGATTGTAAGGTTTTTCCGGAAGGGAGCACACCCGGGGCCGAATGTGGTCTGGAACTAAATAAAACAGGTTAATGAAGTTGAAAAATTATACGAAGGCTGCTCTAAAATTTACGCTCGTTACTTCTACTGAATTTATGGTTTCAGATTATTACGAGGTTTTGGAAGAATTTCTTATATTGTTTCCTGTACGAGATTGATGTACTGCGGCTTACCAATCTGCTTGTTGCTTTGACGGTGGCAGTTTACTGGATTTATTCAAGGTAAAGGGACTCAGGCGACACTAGATTCAATATTTGCAACAGATGAAAAGTGTACATTTTTTAACCTTGCACCAAATTGTTCAACTGAATTGTGTGATACAGTGGTGCGTATTTTTTATTTATCTGCTGTGTACAATTTTTGGTTAGGCAAAAATAATCCTAGACTGATTAGCACAAAGGTTCCTTTAATTATTTGTTAATTATTCTCACAGGTTGTAACATACCAATAAACAGAGAAAACGCTTAAACTATACCACAAATAACTTGAGACAAAAGCTAAAAGACAGTCGAGTGGTGTGACGTCACAGATGTTCTGTGAATGCCTTGGACAGTTTCAAATATGTTGCAAATTAGAAATGATTTACCACATATTTAGAGGGTTAAGTTACACTGTAAATAAATAAATTGAGTAAAATTATTCAGTACATTTTTAGTCAATATTGAACATTTTGATAATTTTACACATTTTTGATAGTATTTGAACTAAAACTGATAGTTTCACTCATAAAATTTTAGTTGTACCTACTGAGATAGAAATTGATACATTATTGAGTGAAAGTGGATGAAAATAAGTGCAACTTTTTTTACAGTGTACGGAAAATGTAAAAACAAGTTATACATTAAATATCACTGAATGAACTCATTAGAACACAAGCTTTGGAAGAAGCAACACTGCATTTGGTTGAACAAGAAAAACTGCTTTGTAGTTAAATATTCTCATGCCATTATGGGTCATCTTAAAAAAAAACATTTTATATTCCATTTACACACTACGAGTCCCAGCTTTTTCACAAGTTCCGCAACGTTTTGTAATTTTCTACTGAATTCTGGAAAATATTGGGCAAAATCCTTAGTTTTTGACATAGACCTTGTATACGAAACCTATTTACAAGAATTACATCATAAACAACACTTTCTCTGAATGCGTAGATTGGAATTTTTGAAGACAACTTAATTGTCCCACAATTTCTGACAGCTGTATTGAAACTTCTTGGAGATGTATCTCTGGTTTATATATGATAGACCTATTGCCCATTTTGGCAAAAAAGCGCGACTATATTTAAATGAACCATATCATATTCATATCGTTGGATAGGTCATGGTGGTCCTCAGGTTTGCCCTCCTCGGACACCATATTTAAATCATATAGATTTTATGTACGGTACCATTTAAACCCTTTAGTGGACAATACACCTGTGCAATAAGATAGTCAAGAATATTATTGATTTATCTGCGGTAATCCAAATTATAAAAAAATTAACTGGATTCATGGATCAATTCTTTGACGCATGCGATCTTATTTAATGGTAGGAGATGATCATTTAATACTATATTTATTGTCATATTTTATGGTTTTCCGTTCATGTTTAAGGCATCTTTCAATTGATCCTCATTCAGTTTAATACATTTTTATTGTAATAAAAGCTCCCCCATGAGGGAAAATACTTTGCGTTCTATGAGCCTTTTTATTTTTTGCTCGAAAACTGTTACATTTATGAAAAAAATTAGAAGAAATCAAATTTGTTTCAAATATATCAAGGTGAAACAAAAAACATATCTTTAAGTTACTACACCGGCGATAGAAAAAAATAATACAAGAAAGTGCTTATAGGGGTGGCTATTTCTAGTCTCTCTACCCCCGAAGATAAAGAAATTATCAAATACATGCTTTTTCGGTAGTAGGAAAAGTTTATGTGATTTCATTTTAAATTTTTTTTCCATATACAGGGTGTCCCGAAATTAATGCAACAAAATTTGGTCACAGATTTCTAAGACAAATTTAGGGGACCCGTATTTTTTATTTTTGCCAAGTGGCCCCCTCTGTCGGAGTTACAGCCCCCTGAAGTCCGCCCCTAATACTAATATTTTTTTTATATCTCAGAACCCTGTTGTACGAGAATCACTAAATTTGGTACACAGGGGTTTTATGACATGTGCAATCTGATGGTGCTACGTTTTTTTTGCGGGGAACCCCCTTAAGACAATTTTTCGTGGGTCTTTGAAGCCAAAAAAATTTGATCGCATATTTCAATTTCTTAAAAATTATTAGTCCACTAGAAACCCATTAAATTTAGAAACTTTTTGTCACTTCATACTTTTTTTGTAAAACGTAATGTTTTCGATAAAAATGTCAAAATGTGATCGAATGCATATCGTGATTCGCCATTTTCCTCAAAAACATTGCATTTTACGAAAAAAATATCAAGAGACAAAAAATTTCTAAATTCAATGGCTTTCTAGCTAACTAATAATTTTTAAATAAATCAAATTTGCAACCAAATTTTTGTGGTTCCAAAGACAAGGAGACCGCAAAAAAGTGTCTTAAGGGGGTTTCTCGCCAAAAAGCCAAGCACTGTGAGAATCCACATGTCATAAAACCCCTGTGTACCAAATTTAGTAATTCTCGTACAACATGGTTTTGAGATATAAAAAAGAATTCTTAGGAGCAGATTTCAGGGGGCTATAACTCCGAAAGAGGGGGCCCCTTGGCAAAAAGAAAAAATACTGGTACCCTAAATTTGTCTTAAGAATCTATGACCAAATTTTGTTGCATGAATTTCTGGACACCCTGTATAATAAAACAAATATAAATGTAAACTTATCCACTACGTTTCATATGGCCTTATTGTTAAAATACTCTTTTGGCCTATACTGGAAAGAAAATATATCGAAATATACAGAGTATTATATTTAAAGCAACCACAGGTTTTCTGTTTGCAATATTAATTGTTTTTCTAAGTACCGTTTCGAAATCACAAGAATCCTACAAGTAAGAAAATAAAAAAAATAAGGAGGACAAGCATAAGTAATGTTATGTGAATAACCAAGACACGATGGTATTTAATAATTCCGATTCAATTACTGTCAGATGACAGTAAAAAAAATATATGAGTATTTTTATCACTAAATCTAGAGATATCATTAGTTAATTTTAATTTCTCAAGCAATAATACACTCAAAAAACATAACATAAGTGAAATTTATGATATTTCAAAGCATGTACCATAAATGTTATGAAATTTTCCAGTCGTATATCTGATACGTAAACCTGAATTTTTCGGCCAAAGGTCGATGTGTCAAATTAAGCAAGAGTGCTATTTTTCTAGGTATTAACATTTTTGACGTGAAACTTGAATAACACTTCATAAATCTTTGTCCAACCTGCAAGATATTGCAAAAATCATAATACGTACCATCTCCCTTTAATGGGGGCGTTTTTTTGCTTAACTTTAAGTGAATTTATAGCAGTAGGTATTTTGACGAGGGTTTTAGAAAATCTAGGCAAGTTAGAAGCAATATCTCTTCACTGTACCAGTTATATAAGTTTTGTTGCAAGCTGACAATACATTCAGAATAAAAAAAAGCATATTTTTGCTTCATATGTTTATCATTAGATTTTCTTAAATTTACACACCTGTTGAATATACAAAAAATCGTGTACGGTACTATAGACATAATTACACCCCGCAGAATGCTTTTATGAAACTATTAACACATGAATTACTCATAATTATTGAGTAGGTATTGTTTACAAAATTCTCGATAAAACAGTAAAGGTACATTAGTCCGATGTTAACATGAGCGCCCATGTTTTCCGTAATTTTTCACTGTGAAAAATTAAAGGAATTCCTGTACCTATTTCAACAATTTTATATTTAAATGGAATTTCTTGTTCTGTTATTGTCTTATTAAAAATGTGATTTTTTGTCTATAAAACGCCAGCTTCGCCTCATTATAATTTTTATAAAACCGTACCCTTATTCTTACTTTGAAACTGTTTACCATCCTGTATACTAAGGGACTAAAAGCCACTTTTTAAATCCTATAGTGAAGTTTGTCTCCATTTGTAGGCAATTAGAGTCTAAAGCTTCACATCAAATTTGATTCAATGCTCTTCAGTTTCCTCATAACTCAAAAAAAGACACATTTTTTAAAACAGCAATATTCCAGAGGTTTTAATTTTTAATACCTTGTGTCTTGGAAAAAAAAACATTTCCGGACACTGCTTATAGGCACAATTTTCATTGAAGCTATTTTTGTGCACTCTATACTTTAAGATAATCGTATAGTCGATTATTAATTAAAATTATTTTGTTGAGTAATCTCGGCAACCAATTGAATTGCATTAATAAATGTTCGTTTGTTCTTATTAGAGGAATTGGAAGTAATTTGACTCCTGAGTGAGTATAAAATTACACCTTACTTCTTGAAAATAGATACTAAAACTTTTAAATAATATTCTTTCATTCAATTCTACATGCAATTGTTTCATAAGAAAAGGAAAAGGTTGTGAAACCCAGGTGTTTTGTTTGTTTAGTTTAATTTCAGTAAATCAGAGTAAAATCCCAAGAATTTTAATTCAAGGTAAGCAATTAAAATGCTTGTGGAACTCCGCCGTAAAACGTACACGCTTATTCAAAATAATTCAGTATCCAAATCAATAAATTGTTCTACAACTTATTGAAAAAATTAAAATCCATGATATATTACGAATTAGTTAAATTTCCATATCTCCGCATACACCTACCACAAATTTCATAATTACAATATTGAAATACTTTATTGTATCTTAGAGACGTGCTTGTAATCCGTTTGTAAAGTGATAATATTCTTGGGCAGAATTCTCAAGCGGAAGTCTGCATTAAATAGCCGACTTGTTGAACCTCAGACTGTCATCTTACCCCTCACATATTACTTGTCTTGTAAACACAATATAGTCCGTTGTTATAATCTTGAACCCTTGCGAACAAAATAAGCCTCGGCGTTATGGAAATGATATGGTTCCTCAAAATGATAATGTGTATTTAACTTTGAAATAGAAATTTCAGGTTAAATTCCAAGAAGTGTGGATATTAGAAGTAAAGTATTATTGCGAAGTTAATTCTTTCGGTCAGTTTAATTTGTTAATTTTCCTCGATGTTGCGATGCTGCATCATCAGCTTCATCAGAGGGAAGATCTCTGTAACACTAACAACAAGAAGCTTGAAAAATATATAAATTGTTACATT